>NC_047526.1:31174383-31374354 GCF_902827115.2 Pseudochaenichthys georgianus | reverse complement strand
TCCCGATTCATTTCCTCCTCCTTCACAAACTACACACATATATCTCTGAAATTGCTAGAGGACTTCATACTCTGCAATCCAAGACTTAATTAAATCCACCAAAAACCTGACATGATTGTAACGCGATTATTTTTGAAAACATAAATCCCTGTGTCTCTGAGCCACAGCGACACGGAGTGATTCAGAGTGGGTCCTCCTACTGGTGTTCTTGTGTTGGTGGATAAAGCAGACTGCTCCGTGTTTGTTTGTGCCGCTGTTACGTCTGTTCCCTGATCTCTGCGTCACCGACCGATAGATATTAAAGTGACAGAGAAAAAAAACGTTATAGTAAAGCCGCGGCCGGAAAATCAGGAAGCAACGTTACTACGCTATAATCGATTATCTTCCGTCACTGCATCGATACCGAATCGTCCACGTCCGCATCGCAATGCATCGTAGAAACGATTATTTTCAACACCCCTAATTCCTTGCATTCCCTCCCTGTTTGCATCGATTTCTCCCGTTTTTTCTTCCACTGTTCATATATTGACACACTCTCCGACATGGACCTGAGATTTTTTTTTTAATGTTCAAAAAGCTCTGTATTTTTCTCATACTGCCTGTGCTGAAGCACCTCTTTTCACCCTCTGTCTGAAACCAGAGCCCAGTCTGCTCTGATTGGTTAGCTGGCCGGCTCTGTTGTGATCGCTTAGAGATGCCCCGCCCCCTTAGTCATGATCTGATCTAAGTTGTTGTTGTCTTTATTTACAAGTTTAAAAATGTGTTGTCCTAAAGTGTGACTCCATGTAACCATGTAATCTGTCAGGGTTGAGTGAAGCAGAGGCAGGACCCCAGATGCAGATTTACACAGAAAATACCTTTATTTTTACATGAAACAAAAACAGAACTCCCCGTGAACAACGTCAAGACACCACAAGGATCTCACAAAGACAGACAGAAAAACCAGAACTTGAATACACACAAGACTAATCAAAGAAACAAGAGAAGGTGAGGAGGGAGGAGGAAAACACAGGGCACCAGGTGAACACAATCGGGTAATCAGACAGGAGGGAAACACAGACAGAAAGCAACGGGCAAGGACAGGGGGTGAAGACTCTTCAAAATAAAAACAGGAAACCAAAGACAGAAAAATGACGAGACAAAACACAACACAGACAGATCGTGACATAATCATGATTTTTTTAATGTACTTGCTTGAGGTAATGCTTCTCCTCCTGTTTGACAATGTCTCTTTGATCTGAGACATTTGATCAAATCATAACTTTGCCTCAAGGGTCTTTTCAATCTGCACAGAATACGATACCCTCTCTCTCTGTAGACCCCAAATCTTATAAGAAAAAACCTCCCCAAAAGAGTTTCAATAGCCGCGTTCACACTGCGGTACTTTTCCACAAGGTTCATGCAAACTTAGTTCATGATCGCGTTCACACCAAAACGAGCCGGTACTAAAAGTAGTTCATGCGAACCTTTTACCCCCTCGAAAGTCCCTGCGAGAGAGCAGGGACTTTCGAGCGGCTTCTTTGTGAGAAAAAGAGCTATATTTCTGATTGGCTTGGGCGGATTGCAAACCACGCCCCCGTAAAACTCCCAAAAGTTTTGTGAAGCCGCCATTTTATTATCCTCGCATTAGCATTATTAGCATTAGCATTAGCCCAGCGCAGAAACGCGGAGAGACTAACGTATGGCAACACAAAATAAAACATGGGAGTGGTGGAGATGAGGAGGTGTCGGCGTTCTGGCGATTTACTCGGAAGGCTTCAGTAGAAGCGCTGCGGGACTCCCAGCAGCTTCTACTGAAGCCTTCCCAACTCCGGGGACTTCCGGCCGGGGACTTTGGGTGGCAGTATACGCCGTGAAGTGGTTTGCGGCCCTGCCAGTAAACCCCAAAGCAGAAGAAGAAGAAGATGGAAGTCAGCGGTTAATTTTGCCTAATCCACCCCCAGGGACTTTTTTCCGGTGTGAACGGGATCTGTATTTAGTTCATGCGAACTAAAGTGTTCGCATGACTAAGTTCGCATGAACTTTGTGGGAAAAGTACTGCAGTGTGAACGCAGCTAATGGGGTAAAAGGGAAGGAACTTCAGCCAAAATAATACCCATTACAGTAAAGGATGAGAAAATAATTCAAAGAATGTAAACATGTATGAAGCATATCATCTTTCTCTGTATCGGTAAACAAGGATTTCTATCTCGCATGACTGGAAATAGAGTTTGTCCGACCTTACAATCAGTGAGGAGACGTCAACCCCTGGGAGAGTTCGTCACAGATGTTGGATTCTTTAACACAATTCAGAACTGACTGATTTCTCTAGATACCAATGTTGTTTTTGTCATCACACTCTTTTCAAACAACTTGTTAATTCTGTAAATCACTGTAAAAGTAAGTGAGTCTTTTCTAAATCATCCCTGGGTGTTCATATATAATTCACAGCCTGAATTATACAACATTGTAAACCTAAAAACATGGCGAAAATTGATATTTTAGGGCTGTTGACAGTATTTTCTGATTTATGGAGTGATAAAAAGAGATATCCAATATCCCTTCTGGAAAAGCCTTAGATATTAATATGACTACAAAATGAAACAAGAATTTTGAACCTGGCTTTATCCAAAGTTCAGATTTCGATTCCTGAAATGTGTTAAAATATGCGCATATTTAATGAGATAATGGATCATTTGCATATATAAACATGCTATTTCAAAAAACTTGTAATACAAAAAACAATTGCCTTATTGTAAGTAATTAACTGGAGAAATTTCTAGCTGATACCTTTAAGTTAAAAAAATTACCCTATTCACCTGGGGTGCCTCGCCTTAAATCCCACAGTGTTTTTTGGTGATCCAACACTAATTGTGATAAGTCTCGTAAGTTGGGTCTAACCCCGCCGGCCTGCAAACAGAGCACTACAAAGTGTGTTGAGATCCAGAGGAAACTGTTTAATGGTCCATCAAAGCAACCCTGAGAGAACAGCTGGGGCTGCTGTAATCCCCACTGCATACCTCCTCTCCATCCTGTGTGCACGCTGCACCGAGACACGTGCGCCTGCTGTTTCATGCTGCTTTGAAGATGTTTGAATCTGCAGCCAGTTTCCCTTTTGGTGTTTTACGTCGTGAAGCAAACCATGAATGTTGGAAGCACATGGTCTGACTGAGGTCCTGATTGTATGCAGATATGAGACTTCAGACGCAGCGTTTTATCACCAATTTGCATTGTTTGTAGACACCTGAAATAATTGACATCACCTTGTCGTGAAAAAGGAAGATGTTTCTCCCTTTTGATCGCAACTAAAGTTTATTTTGACTATTTCTTATCCAAATGGACGATACACTGTGCCATGTGTTGATTCTAAAGCATTTTGAAGTCGATTTTTGTCATGGGTTTTTAGCCGTATGTTGATCGAAGTCATCTTGCATTTGATTAGTATCGGTTTCAGTGGAGAGTTTATGTCCACTGATGACTTGAAGTCTTTAAAACTTCATATATTTGAAACTCTAGTTGCTCTGATACATCCCCGATGTGGTTAAAAATACAGGCGAAGTTGGCACTGGACGGAAAAACAAACCAGTTTCCAAAATCTTAGTCATTTTGAAAACATATTGCATACAATAAATCATTCAAACCATGAATTGAATTTGCGTCTGTCCGCGTCTCTGCATTGACTCCGCCCCCAAACATCGCATCACGTCCGTTGTGAACGCAGCATAAGATTTCACTTTTGGTCAGATCTCTAAAAATGTCCCTAATCCTCTTCCGTATGATATATGTATCCTAAATAGATATATGATATATGTATCATTTAAAGATATACAACATAAAATACATTTTCAAATCTTGCATTCATCACCGCAGCTTGTTTCTAACAGTAACGTGAGAAGCACCAACATTTATCTTGGATTCCTTTCGCCATCAGTAACCAACTTGATATACGTTTTGTTATTCCTCGTTAGGTAATGAAGTCAGATATAAATGAAGGCGATTGACTCGTAAATAATAAAAGAATGGGCTGTAAAGTCCGGTTCTACAAATCACCAACAGCATGATTTTTCAGATGGTCCTCATGATGCGATAATTCACTTTTCAGTTGTTTTGATTTTGATCTTTTTACCAGTTATAATAGGAAATAAGATTAAGAGTTATTTCAAAATGTTAAGGTTTTGGCAACATCCACCAGCTGGCCTGAAGCGCCTCTGCTTTTCATTATACTGTTTTTTGTTATTTTCCTCGTCCATGACTTCAACAACAAGATGATTGTTATGTTGTTTGTTCCTATTTTCAATCTTACTTTTTGCTGAGCGGAGCAGTCTGTTCCTCTCTCACACCTCCTTGTTCTGTTATGATTTAAGGGCAGCAGAAATGACATTAACACGCCTCCAGATGTTGCTTTCAGGGCCTCACTGATGACTCAGCCTCTCCTCTCACCTTCAGCGCATAAACCCTTTTAGTCAGAGGTGTCAAACTCAAGGCCGGGGGCCAAATCCGGCCCCGTGACTTCATTCTATGCGGCCCCGCAAGAGCTCTGAAAGAATATAATATGTTCATTATACGATTACATGCCGATCTACAGAAGCATGATGTCCATAAACGACATGTCCCACAATGCATCTCAAATATGCCTTTTATCTCAGAATGCTTTTTTTTTTCGAAATGTTGCTTTTTTTTCAAAATGTCACTTCTTTTTTTTGACATGAGAGAGAGAGAGGGAGGAGAGAGAGACATGCTCACTGAAGAGACTTGCAATTATTTGCCCTAGACTTCTGCTTTCAGACGTAGTTAATGATGAAGTTATTACCCTTTCAGATAATAATCCAATGTAGAGGCAATAATGTAATTACCGTACTTTTCGGACTATAAAGCGCACCTGCATATGAGCCGCAGCAGCTAAATGGTCCGTCTGTCTTGCTCTCGTTCTGTCTCTCGGTTCCACTTTTACTTTGGCGCGCTACCTGTCTCACTCTTTTCCGGCCTCCAGCTTTTCCTGCTGGAGCCCGCCGCTTAGAGGTGGCGGGCGCGGACCGGTCCTAGAGCCCGTAGAGTTAAGGTGGTTAAGTTTACCTGTAAAATCCATAGATCTAGGAGGTTCCCTAGTGGCCGTTAGCTGTACAACAAAAATGGGGGGAAAAGTCGCGGCTTATAGTCTGAAAAGTACGGTACATTATTTTATATATGTTATATTATTTATATATGTATATTTATATAGTCTTAAAGTTACAACCGGCCCTTTGAGTGCAACCATAATGCTGATGTGGCCCGCGATGAAATTGAGTTGGACCGCCCTGCTATAAGTCATGTGTCCTTAAACTGCATCATCAGCGCGTGAGTGCAAACAAATGTTACTCGATCTCGCTGTTATTCCCTCACAGCTGACCGTCCTATAAAAACTGTTGCAAAACTGAAGGGACTTTCTCAAACCTCCAGTGATTCCTGGTTTTACAAACAGGAACTTAAGTTTTATAGCAAAACACACACTGCCGCCAAAAGCTCTGCGAACCAGCTGCGGTGTCTTTTATGGCAGATGCAAAATGATATGATCAACATTTCTGTGAGGAGAACTTGCCGTCTCAATCAGAGCACTCATATTCACACACTGATATAAGAGGACTTGTTGTCTGCGTCTTGCCTTTAAAACCTCTACCCTTTTCAAGTGTTCATTCATAGCTGTTTGGGCCAGAGCAGAGAAATACCTGAATCAATCAATCAATCAATCAATCAATCAATCAATCAATAAATCAATGTTATTTATATAGCCCAATATCACAAATGTTACATTTGTCTCAGTGGTCTTCACAGTGTGTACAGAATATCAGTATGACAATACGACACCCTCTGTCCTTAGACCCTCTGTCCTTAGACCCTCTGTCCTTAGACCCTCACATCGCACAAGGAAAGACTTCCGGAGAAAACCCACAGTTCAAGGGAACATGGGAGAAACCTCAGGGAGAGCCACAGAGGAGGGATCCCTCTCCCAGGACGGACAGACGTGCAATAGATGCCGTGTGTAAATTGAAAAGATAATACATTTATAACATAGGTAGTCCAAATGTTTGGAAATGCATGTGTGTATAATAGGAAGATGAATCCACAAGGATATATTAGTGTGACATAATTCCAGAGCAGTGCAACAAATCCCAGTAACTACAACTTAACATTTGAGAAGAGAAGAAAGCTGCTTTTAGATGCAGATGTGTCCGAGACGTAATCTTCTTCACGTGGGATTAAAATACGACTTAACTCTTTTACCTTGGTGATAATGTGAGGAATATTCTGCCTTTCTTTATGATCACGGTGAGACTCCTTCATCGGATACAGCGCAACCGCACTGGCTGCACTTGCATCATGTTAACTGTGGACATATAGACATTGTATTCATTGGGATAAACCCCTTGAGGTGCACCATCTCGTTTTCAACTTACAGACATACATAAACAAAAAGACAAAAAGCGAAACATGACACACAAGACAAACCACGTACAGTCTGTTAAGTAAAATTCAAGCAATGCATACAAGCATTACAATTTGAGACAGTCAAGCAAATCAGTTTCATCAATATCAGTTTCATTAATAACGAGTGCAGAGCAGTTGAAAGTGAGATGATAATGCATGTTTAAATAAACCCAATGATGCCAGAGATCTAATGGCAGCAGGTCAAGTGGTCCAGTCTGTGGGGGCTTTGAACATGAACGCTCTTCTGCCAAGAGGGGACAGAGAAATAAACCTGAACAGAATGCCTAACTTGATGATTTGGCGAGTAGGGTACGAAATACTGCTTTAAATAAGGGGGATAGTTAAGATACATGCATTTAAATATCAGCTGGAGCCAATGCGTGCGTCTTCTTGCATTTAATGAAGGCCATTTAAGTTGGTTAAACATTGTGCAGTGACGTGTACGAAAAGGACAACCAAGAACACATCTGCATAGTCTGTTGTAGGTTACGTTGAGTGGAGCAAGATGTGACGTATGTGCATTTTGGACGACATCATCACAACACATGAACACGGAGGGATAGTGATGCTGGAACGAGCCATCAGAGAAACAAAGTTAACTTGTGGCGAAATCCAGATGTGTTTTAAGATGGCTCTAAGGATGAAGAGACATGTCTCTTTCCATTAGCTGCATTCCACCTTTGTGCTTTATTCTAATCCATATTATTTCATATTTCGCCGACGTACCTTATTGTATTGAATTGTGAATACTTCCTCCGACATTTAGTGTGTCAATCATGTCTTCCTTTCTGCGCAGGTACCGGTCTGATCTGGATGGATGACGTCGCGTGTGCAGGGACCGAAGCCACCATCCACCAGTGTAAGTTTTCCGGCTGGGGAAAAACCAACTGCGGCCATGTGGAGGATGCCGGAGTGACGTGTGCCGTCTAAAACCTTTGCGATCACTCCCGTAGAGGCAAAGTGACCGCCCCCCAGAAAGTGCCTTAAACTTCGACGGAGCTCCAAGATGCACGACATTACCCGCAGAGTGTGTTACGTGCAAAAGACAATGACCACACCTCTACGTCGAACTACATTTTCTTTTAGAAGTTCACGATGGGATTGTTTTAGCAGGACTGAATCACAAGGGCTAAAGAAAATGCAACACTTTTCAAACTGTCAGCGACCGTGTGAGCGGGAGACGACCGCGTGACGGGACTCTTCGTCAGACTTATTGCAGAGTTCCTCCGTCTTCAATGGAGGCCGAAGGTCAGCTTTAACAGCGTCTATCTGCCCCCAGAGGATCGCAGGGGTCATGTTTGATGTTTTGACTTTAAGTGTGGATTAGAAGCTAATACAACAACGCCATCGCCCCCGAGTCCTCGTTCGTCTCCAAGGTTCGGAGGAGTTGAAACGGCACATAAAGAAACTGACAGGACAGTCGATCACAAACTCACTTTCCATTTACGGGCAGCTGCTCTTCACAGTATTATATGGCTGTCAAGCTATACTAAACACACGGTGTTGCCTTATTATTCATTATATAGCACTTCCTAGGAAGCGATCTTTTGATGGTTTGCAGGTCAAAGCTTAATAACACTTCACCCGAGTGTTACTCACAGAATGCGTTGTGTGTACCCTTTCTACTTCTTCGTAAAACCTTTGCAAAGCAGGTTAAGTGTGAGCATTTTTAATCATGCTTCGTCAACATCCAGGTTTTATGGAGCGGGCTTCTTCTTCCTTGGCTTTGTTGGCAAAATGCTATATTTTGCGCTTTACCGCCAATAACTGATCAGATTAACAGTGTCCAACAGCTGTGACTCAAATCAGACGCCACTTGTAAAACATTCGGGTTACTAGTGGTAAAATACCCACAGTGCACCTCTTTCTAACCTACATGTTATACACAGAAGTATTACCTACAGTAAATCTGTAGATCTGCAAGCTCATTGTTTTGGTGTTTCTCTCTCACCAGCATTATTTCCATCTGGAACAGGACTTTTCTTTCTTGTCATGAAAGCTCTTATTAACCCACTTTTTGTTTCTTTTCCAGCACACATGGAAAGGCCCCAAAAAGTTAGCGAATAGCTCGTAACGTGAGTGGAACCTTTAGAACAGGGGTTCTCAAAGTGTTGATGAGTGAGGGCCAATGTAGGTACCCAATATTGGATTGAGGGCCGCCGAAGAAAAAACGGAACACAAAATAATTCCAAAACAAATCCTTTCTTTATTGTACTAACCAATCACCGCAACTCGCGAGATGCCTAGTTGCCATGCAACCAGTAGTCTAGCAAACTTTCCACAAGCTGTCATTCATAATTTAGGAATGACAACCCAGGGGGCGCAGTTTTACCATTCTTAAATTCCATTCTAATTCTTACTAGATACAACCATGGAGGATTAAACTACAACGCATGCATTTCAGCGTGTCGTATTAACTATCGCGGGCCGCCAGAAACATTTCCGAGGGCCGCCATTGGCCCGCGGGCCGCACTTTGAGAACCCCTGCTTTAGAAGCTCAAGACCAATTCAGATCCTTTTCTGATAGCACGGTGCAGACCAGAATAGAGCTAACAGGAGAATGAACAATTGGATTCACATCAGTCAGACGTACAAAGTTAATGTTGGTCTTCGTGTTCTGGATGTTGTAATCGCTGGAACAACTTTATAGAATATGTTTTAGGAAGAATTAAAACGGCAAAACAATTATCGCAGCTTTGAAGTGCAGATTTAACCTCAATATCTAGACTTCTCTTGTCTTGCAAATCAGAGAAACAGTGTGTATTGCGTGCTATTGTTTTATTTCTGCGAGCACGAAGACAAAATGCGACTAACATAGGTTTTGGAAAGTGTTATAGGTCACAGCAGTTGACAGATGAAGTGATTATGAAGACGAGAGAACAGCTGATTATAAACAGATGGGTGCCTCGTAGGATTTACAGCTTTCAGCGCTCACTGCCAAAAGATGGGTTGTATCAGCATTAATGCATACTGTATATGCGCACACACACACACACACACACACACACACACACACACACACACACACACACACACACACACACACTAAACCAACCGTAACACACACGCTTTCATGTCTCTGAAGGGATTCATCGTTAAGGCTGCTCTTCAATCCAAAAAGGCTGGTACGCATCCCAAGCATCGTTTCAGTGACTTGAGAGCCGTGTGTGTGATATATTTGAAGGGGGAAATTGTTTTAGTGCACCTCAACATTTGGCGAAGCTCACAGGGCTGTAGTTGAATTCCCTCCGCTCCTATAGTTTGCAGAGAAGTCTGTCTGTGTTAACTCTCCTAGTTTAAATAAATCCTGAGTTGTCTGGCCCACTTTCTTTTTATGAAATTGAATCCGTGCACATGTTGTCAATGTAAGAGGTTGTGTCCATAAGAGGGAAGGAAACAATTTTGGATGTGACTTTTTGAGGCGGCTGAAGCCAGAAATCATACTTTCTCTACCTCGTGCTCAAGTGCCTCGCTGTTTGTCGGGGCTTTCTGTTTTTCAGCATGACTATACCGCAAAAGAAAGACAAATTGAAGAGGGAAAAGAGGGAGAGGGCGTCTGGGGGGAAGGAGGTGAGAAACCACACTTAATAGATGTAACGTGACTCAGAAGACGCTTTAGCAACTCGAAGGGGAATTGGGGGATTTCAAAAGTGTATTGCAAAGCACACACTAGCTTCTACTAACCAAAATCAGCTGTAATATGTAAAGTATTTTCATGATGTCTCAAAGCGTTGACTGCCTATATATCCTAGTTGTACCTTTTGTATTATGAGTGCACTGGTTTGAATACAAATTAGTGCAAAAACGATTAGTTGATTCATCAATTAGAAAATCAACAGAGTCCTATTGAGTCGTTATTCAAACAAAATTATCTTAAGCTTCTCAGATGTGAGTATTTGCTGCTTTTGACTTGCTTATACCGTTTTTAAGTATTTAAAACTATTAGGTCCAACAAAACGAGACATACAGGTGATGGGAATTGTTCACAATTCTTTCACAATGAATAGAGACTGAATGAATCTGTTAATTGGTAAAACAGCTGGCGGATTTATCTATTTCATTAAAGCCTAAAACACATACACATGTTCAATGCATGCATGTCTGAGTGTCTTATAATGGAGACCAGTTCAGTTCATCTAAAAATACATCTGCATGGATCTTAAAGATGCGCTTTAAAGGCGCCGATTATCCGTCCTATCTGAAGTGCAACAGATGAAGTTATATGTCTTTCTTATATTGTCAGATATACGGTAGTGGGAGCACACAGGAAGCAGTTGTAAAAATATGGCATGTGAAATGCAGCAGCTGTCGGTCACCGTTAATACGAATGTCTGGGCTACGAAGTCGTTTAAAGTTAAAATAAAAAGGGAAATACAAAAACATGACATGTCTTTTACTGCACAACATGGCCGCCAAAGTACAGAGGTTGCTCGTACAACACAAATCAAAGGACCTATCGTGCAACATATACTAAAACAGTCATTATACATTACAGTATTAGCAACTGCTTACACTGTAATGTCCAGCAGTATTATTCTTTCTGTACTAGATGAGGTGGCTTTACTTAAAATGAAGTGTATGGAACAAATACCAAGGTTATAGGGTGTTATACTTTCCACACACACACACACACACACACACACACACACACACACACACACACACACACACTTGTACAATATCTGCTTTGTCTTCTGTAGCTGGCGGTAGTCTGAGTGGCAGCCAGGTCTTTACTGTACGTCGTGTCCTGATGACCCTCATTCGTCTTGTCGAGGCGTCAGCACTTTGCCAGCGGAGGACGTATTACTCTAAATCTCTGCCTTTCTGAAACAACAGCCAAAGATAACACCAAAAGATCCTGCAGTATATTTTCACTCTTTCGCTTATTTGTCATCTCCTCTTTTAACCAGAGGAGAAAACAAAATATTATGGATTGGGATTCCTATGCAAAATGTTGTGTTTATGCAGGTTTGAGGGCGTTTGATTCCACAATATTGATCGCAGCAGGCCTTTAATGTTCAGTAAGGCTGAAAAAGCAAGTGCTTTGACAGAAGCAGGAACTCTTGGAGGCCTGTGAAGACGTGGCAGTGCTCCCAACTTTTCTTTTGTTTCTTACCATTTCCTTTTGAATGTAAGCGGTACAAAATAGAAGAAGTAAAGACCAATGTTTAAAAGCAAAAGTATTCTGACTTTTTTTTAATAGCGGTGTGATGTCTACTAGAAGAGTTGTAAGTGTTTGGTCTCCTTATCATCGCATAGCCAATCATAAATCATGTTAAACCTCAGTGAGCGAGTCTTAGTCCAGTATTCGGATCATAAATTTGCTAGCTGTCTAATTTAAGTGGCAAAATAAAATGTAATAATGTCTGTGGCTTCTCTGATCAACGACCTTGACATTTATGGTCTTGAATGGTCTGCGAGGCTAACCACAGCAGCTCAGGCACACATTTAGAAGAAATATGGGAAATTGGGAACGTCTGTGGATAAAAAGCTTCTTATGGTTGATTTCTTTTGACATTGTATGCCACTACATTCTAATCTCTAACTTTCAAATTATACAGTCCCATTTTGGTTAAAGGTGGGGTTTGTAATTTATTTCAGAAAAACTTGTTGTTATATTCCATGGAATGCTCTTACCATCCCGATAGCAATGAATATATTAAGTGCTTTGACAATAAATCCATACCATGGCCTGCCTGCCTGTCAGCCTTCCATCGGGGCACAAACTTATCTCGTGCCCTCATTGGTCATGTGCGCATTCGTGTGTTGGAGGAGGGGCTCTGTGAGGAAGTGGCAGATTTGTTTCAGTTGCGTATTTTCAAATTGTAGCGCACTCGAGCTGGTTTCTCCAAAATTACCTACCCCAGCTTTAAGTGGCAAAATAAAATGTAATAATGTCTGTGGCTTCTCTGATCCACAACCTTGACATTAATGGTCTTGAATGGTCCGTGAGGCGAACCACAGCAGCTTAGGCACACATTTAGAAGAAATAGGGCTAGTTTGAGCGTTAAAAGAGTAAATGTGCTGTACATTTGGGGTCTGTTATAAACATTTATCGTACCCATGACAACATTTTAGCTCCCAAATTACAATTGCACCTATCAAAATGTCAGTGTAAAACGCTTGTGTTTTACTCTCAATGTCAAGAGCTGAAACCAGACCGGATAAAGAATTGATGATACATTTGTAATATCAAGAAATCTGCTGCAACTTCTTTACATATCCCAACAGCTTTACTTACCTAAAGAAGAAGAATCTTTGAGTTAGTGTTTAAATTAGATTAAACTTCATAACAACATTGCTGCTCTTGCGCAGTAGCTATCACATGTTATAGATAGGAAATAATCACGAAGGATACATTGCACTATATTCTACGTTCTAAAACAATGTTGCTTTTCCTCGTTTTTTTCTTACTGACTCTTATTGGTATGTCGGATTCTCTTCTTTAGCATCACCTATACATGTGTTTGTAACGTTCATCTGTCACATGATATTTTCTGGCTCCCTGCTTCAAACTCTTTTAGGTTACATTCCCTAAAAACTGAGAGACATGTTCTGGTTGAAACGGTTTCAGCAGACAGCAATATGTCAAGTTAGTCCAGACCCATCTCATGTTAGACCCTCATGGGCACAATTTAAACAGTGTTGACTTTCTTCTCACATGTATTTTGACGACATGTTGTACCTTCCCGGTGAAGTTGCAGCCTATCAGATATCAGCAGGACAAACTGTTGTGATGTGACTTCCTGATTGGCTAGAAGCTCCTCTGACCTCATGGGGTCAAACAACTCAAACACTTTGATTTTGAAAACAGCCTTACCTTTTTCGAAGTGAGAACACTTTGCAAAGTGCACTTAACCATCTAAATGTGTAATTTTCTAAAATGTATGCTTGGTTTTACAAATACCTTACTCTGCTTTACTTTGGTGCAATGTCTCAGAGCACATATTACACGTGTACATGTATCTGTTTTTATTACATTGTGCTGGTCATAACTCATTTGAAGGGCTGCAGAGTTCATGTGTAAACAAATAAATGCCTAAATCAAACTTGATTATGTCAAGAAAACACTCACTGCAGTGCTTCACTTTCACTTAAAAAAATATACGTTATGTTCCGTTGATTTGTAGGATGTTGTATATGCACTGCTGAAATAATAAAATGTAGGTTTGTTTAAAAAGGTGAACTTTGTTATTCCTGCTTCTGAACATTGAGAGGAGAATTGGAAACAGACACTTTTAGATGTCAACAGGTAAAGAGTGTTGACTTGTGTGTGAGCAGTGTATATACATTTATTCAAGTACTGCACAATGTACTCAGTAGCTTAAACGGGCCCTTTATGCCATGTGACTCCAAATGTGGTGATTTTATATACAAATGTTTCTGAAAATTCTTCTACTTTTAAATCGAAATCGACACTTTTAAAAAGATTCTTGAATGAACTGGAAAAAACAGTATCACTAAAATGAAAACAGGGTTGTTTTTTATAAAAAGTTGAGTTTTAAAGGTCCCATGGCCATTTCTACTGATCATAATTGTTGAGGAATACTAAAATACATTTATATTGTGCAATGTCTGTCCTAAACGGCTTGTTGGAGCTCCTCCTCCCGCCCCCCCTCCCAGTGAGCCCAGTGGCCGCCTGCGAGACAGCGAAACCCATCCTGAAACACACACTGTGTGTGCCCAGGCTGAGTTTCGCTGTCTCGCCGACCCTCGCTGTGTGTGTGTGTGTGTGTGTGTGTGTGTGTGTGTGTGTGTGTGTGTGTGTGTGTGTGTGTGTGTGTGTGTGTGTGTGTGTGTGTGTGTGTGTGTGTGTGTGTGTGTGTGTGTGTGTGTGTGTGTGTGTGTGTGTGTGTGTGTGTGTGTGTGTGTGTGTGTGTGTGTGTGTGTGTGTGTGTGTGTGTGTGTGTGTGTGTGTGTGTGTGTGTGTGTGTGTGTGTGTGTGTGTGTGTGTGTGTGTGTGTGTGTGTGTGTGTGTGTGTGTGTGTGTGTCCGAAATACGTCACTATACCCAAGAAGAAAACAATGGAAAAAGAGAAATCTCCAATGAGGCGTTCAGGGGCAGCACAGACAGGTCTTCTCTGTGTTAGAGCTTTACCCGCTACAGGGTGCACTTTGAGGGTTTGTGACTGCAGACCGTTCACATGCAGAAAAACCTTCATAACACAAGGGGACGGGTGATAACCGGAACAGCATGACACGGGACCTTTAAGAGATACAGGGTTCTCAGAGTACAGTAACTGACCAACACGATTAGATTTGATAGAATATGATGCAGAGCTGTGGAAAAAAACACCCCAAAGTAAGATAAGATACACAGACTATTACTAATCCCAATTTGGGAATTGTTGTTGTTGCAGCACCATGAAACAAAACAAGGCATTGCACATGAAAATAAAAATGCATCAGTAAAATGCAGTAATGCAGCAGTAATATGAATCCAGAAACATCGTATAGCGTATAGAAAACAAGACGGGGAACCCTTTTTTCACACTGTTGCTAAAGGGTTTTAATGCCGGACTTCGACTTGTATTGGAGTATTTTCACAGTGTGGTATAAGTATTTTTACCTAAGTACCACTTTGAGTTGCGAATCCTATCACATGGGCTTAAGCACGTGTGTGTTCAACATGGATGAGCTTTGATTGACAGCTGTGGAGAGTCATTTCAATGTGAAGCGGATGTGGAAAAGATTGAAATAAAAATCCCCTGATGTCTGACACACATGGCCGACAGTCAGAACAAAAACTGTGCATCGTGTTTGACTCAACGTGGTTTCACTTGTCCTCCAGGAAGGTAGGACTTTATAGTTATCCCTTTTTATTTCATGCAGTAAAATATATACTGTATTCTTAAAGTGGAACATATGTAGATAGCTGGAAATATAGATTGATTGTAGACAATTATAACAACTAGACGATTTTGTTTGCTATTGGTTGAGTAATGTAAGAGTTATCTATGTGATGAAATCATCATTAGAAATTGATCTGATAGAATTGGGAGAGATGAAACCCTCTTTAATGGTCACACATGCAGAGCACACACAGGGTGTTTCTCAATCGCGAGTACGCTTGCTTGGTAGCACATGTCTTCCGAGCAAGCGAGGCAAGAATACTTCCTGGCATTCGGAAAACAAAGAGTGGAACAGGCTAGCAAGTGCGTCATATGAGAGGCCCCGCCTTACATTTCCCGCCACAGATTTGGGGAAATTGGTCCGTGCGCAAAGCATTGTGGGGATTTTAACTCTACACATGTGCAGCCTCGAAATTTCTCCAAACGAAGCACGCCGGGCTCGGTAGAATACATTGGAACAGTACTTCGACGGGACTCGATGAGGTAGTATGCTTGAAATAGTGGCTCTGGAGCAGCTTTACTCGCGATTGAGAAACACCCACAGTGAAATTTGTTCTCTGCAATTAACCCGTCCTAGTACTCGGAGTCTAGTACTAGGAGCAGTGGGCAGCTATGGGGGAAGGGGGGTGTCCGGTGCCTTGCTCAAGGGCACCACGGCAGGGCAGGAGGTGAACTGGGACCTGTCCAAGTAGCAGTCCACAATCCATAATTTAGGTCTGGTCGGGGGCTTGAACCGGCGACCCTACAGCTCCGAGTCCAAGCCCCTACTGACTGAGCCACTGCCGGACTACCATTTGCATTTGATTGTTTAAAGAAGGATGTGCCTGCTCTTCTTCTTCTTCTTCTTCTTCTTCTTCTTCTTCTTCTTCTTCTTCTTCTTCTTCTTCTTCTTCTTCTTCTTCTTCTTCTTCTTCTTCTTCTTCTTCCCCTTCTTCTTCTTCTTCCCATCGTTGGGCATTTATGACCCATCCATAACTTGTTTTGCAGTGCCAGGACAGATGATGCATGTTTGCACAACAGCTAAACGCATTTTATTGGCAGCAGTTTTGTGTGATTCCACATGCAAAAAAGAAGCCAAATTCTCACCAGCTAAAACCACAAGCACAGAGAGAAAGAAAGTTGTATCTGTGAATCTTGACACATGGATCCTGGGTGGTCCTGCACTTTGTTGCTCATGACCTTAAAAAGTCTAAACATGTAAGTTGTTTTCTGGTAAATGTTCCTATTTGCTATGCAGGGTTTGATCAGGTTTCCCAGAAGAGCGGAGACTGTTCTCCAAGGATAGAAATGGCCAATAAGATGTTTAACAATCACATGTGGGTGTAATATCCAAGCATCAACAACCCAACGTGTTTGATTCCTTTGAGTTTTACATATCAATGTGGTTGACAACAATTCTGTAAAAGGGAATCTTTTATCCTTTTCTTGTTGTTTATAAATACTCAGGATTTGAGAAAAAAACATCTGGTTGTGTAAACTTAGAATTAACAACTGGATGATTTTAATAAAGTTGCTCCTATAACTGAAAACCTATCCACCAACCTGTTATTAAAATCTTAAATTTCATCTAGAGCGGGCGGGTCAAACTCAAATACACAGTGGGCCAAAATAAAAAAATGTGTACTAGTCGAGGGCCGGACTGGTTCAATGTTTATTGCAGAACTTATTGAAATGAACTTATTGCACATATTAAACCTGGAACTAACAAAGCTTACATTATTGCCTATAAAAACAACATGGAATAATCAGTTGCATTCATTTCTTATGGCTCGATCTGCAGCTAAGAGTCATTTCTTATGAGTATATTTTCCCACAGGCCGACAACAGCTTCAACAAAACTATTTCCCTCAAAGAGAAAACCAAACATGTCCTGCTGTCGTGAAAGAAAGTGCAGAAGGAAACATCCATTAAACTCAGGTTGCTGCTCTGAGATGCTAGCTCAGATACTTGGCATCTCATCTTGGGTGCAAGGTCATCAATGTTTGGGGTCCGGCTCTGAGCGGAGGAGACCCTCAGGATGGAGTGAAGGTGTGCGTGCAATATACCGGCGGGCCAGATCTAATAGTAATTAGAAATTATCCTGCGGGCCGAAATGAAATCCACCACGGGCCTGATATTGCTTTTTTAAACCTCAAATAATCCTGACGATTAGAGAGGAATGAAATCAATACAGAAATAACGAGTTATGAAGGGATGATATACTGCATTTACTCAATGTGAGCATGTAATGTCACTTTGTGCACGCATACAGCGTACATACACATACAGAGAACACTTGCACACCAATATGACATACAATACATATTCAGTTTGATTTTGGGGCAATGCTTTTGGGTATCCACATCCTTTTTGCCATCTGCTGCATGTAAGTCCTGGATGGCTATCAGCAACATATGCATAACTGTGATTCAAAAACAAACTCCAGAGCCTGTTTTAGATATTGTAACTACGCAAGGAACAAAACTTGAAGTTGTTGCCTGTTACAAATACCTTGGTATCTGGCTTGATGATTGTCTCACTTTTAAACTTCATCTCAATAACCTGCTAAAAAAACTGAGGGTTAGGCTAGGTTTCTTTTTCAGAAACAAGTCCTGCTTCTCGCTTGAGGCCAGGAAAAGGCTCTGTGACCTTTGACCTGTGCTGGACTATGGGGATTTGTTGTATATGAATGCACCTGCCAATTACCTGAGCAAATTGGATGCTGCGTATCACAGTGCTCTGAGATTTGTCACAAATTGTAAAGCGCTTACACATCACTGTACACTGTATACCAAGGCAGGTTTACCATCTCTCTCTGTACGGAGGCTCAGTCACTGGTACACTTTTATCTATAAAGCTTTGTTGGGTAAACTCCCGTATTATATCTGCTCGCTGATAACACAGAGAGTTGCAAGCAGCTATTGTCTGAGGTCACATGATGTAGTCTTGTTAGATGTGCCAAGAGCAAGGACGGTCTGAGGTAAGACAGCTTTTATGCGCAGCTCCACTTGCTCGGAACAATCTACAGCAAGAACTGAAACTGAGCAATCTCATTCCTCTGCATGTTTTTAAAGCTAGGGTAAATGAAATGCTTGCCGATACAATGGGCACTTGTAAATGTCTATAACTATGTATCCTGTAAATATAATGTATAATGTCCTTTATTGTTTTATGTTTCATGTGGAACCTATATGCTGCAGGTCTCCCTTGAAAAAGAGATCTATGATCTCAATGGGACCAATCTGGTTAAATAAAGGTTTGAAATGAATGAAATGAAATGAAATCTTGAAATATCATTCTGCTTAATATAAAGTTTAAACACATGCTGCGTTCCATATGTGAGCAAACATCTGGCTGTATCTTATCGTGTTGTATCTTATGATAATGAACCGTCCATATCAGAGAGGCTTTGACACACAATAGCCCTCTTATGTTTGTATATAAATCATGAAAATAGCTGAAGCAATTGTCCGTAATATGATCATGACATAAAGTATCATCCTCTCTTTGTTGGTGACCGTTTCTCCGTGGCCGCAGCAGAGAGTAACCCATCCTTGTTCTATCAAAGTCACCACAACATGTGGCAGCATGAGCCCACAAGCATGAGCTCATATCCCTCCAGGGTAACCAGGATTGGGGTGAAAGCAAGAGTTGCAGTCTTTCTATCAGCGTCCAGTTGTCATCGGACTACATTCCTGCTTCTCTTCCTCATAATGAAGTGGTTATATCCCTCCTCACAATGAGACGAGCGAGATGGGAACATATGCAGCATGTGAAGGAGATGAAGCAATAATGGGATCATGAGAGTCAAGGTCAAGGTCAACCTCAAGTGAGGGAAATTCTTTCAGACAAACCCTGGCATTACATGGAGAACAGACACATGCTGTGAAGATGATTAAACAAATAAAGTACTGTACTGTATACATTCCCCAAAAATTGTATGTGGAAAAAAACTATGAGTCATCGTATGTCGAAAATATCATGCAAGAGTCATAGTAAAGTTTGTCAAGATATAATGTGAAATGTCTTATCCTAGTGTTTCAACGAATATGGTTATAAGGTTTAGAAAAAAAGGTAATAATATGTCAAATGTATCATGAAAAAGTCATAGTATAGTATTTCAAAAAATTATCATGACATTTTCCGTAAAATAATATCCCAAAAGATCAATGCCGAAACATATTAATAAAAAGTAATAGTATACAATGTTGAAAATATCATACAGCAAGTCAAAATATTACTACACATAGGTATAGACTGTGTAATAAGTTAAACATATATATAAAAGGCCATTGTTTAATACGATTGAAGCTCCTATCAGAGTATGTAAAACATCATGTCAAACAAAAGTCCAATGACATTATGTCTAAACAATTTTTTAAAGAAAGTCATCATAGCATAGTGTTGGAAAAAGTCATGGTTGAACAAATATGAAAAGACATACCATCTTATGTCGTGGCTCGTGGCTGACCTCTATTGGTGAAATAATGTATTACAATGGTAACTGCTTTCAGTATTATGTTGAAATACTTTTAATCAAACACTTCATCATCACAGTACTACATATAAACCCCTCTAAACTCTCTAAAAATAACAGGCATGGAGATTAGCTTCTGTCTTTATACCCAGACACAAACGACATGCGTTCAGTTTGTCCCTCTGTGGCCTCCGTACAGCCCGCTGAGACGGAAGCATTGTTTTGAATGTTCGGCGCGTTTTGAGTTTATGCCGCAGATTTGTTGAGACAGTGAAAGTAAACGCAGGTAATGTAACATTTATCCATTAAGGTATTAAGTTAACTGACCCAAAACAGTATAATGGTTTAATTAATTGGTCTGCCACCATATTAAAACCAAAGCTAACATTGCCGTTGCAGTAAATTCGCCATGTTTCGTTGCTATAGTTTTTGCTGTTGGCTAAATGTTGACACAATACTGCTGCATGTCCTTTAACAAGTTATCTATCAATTCATGTCACTTTACAGTACATTACCAGTTGTGCAGATATCGTAATGCCTTTTCTTTTTATGGAGTCACAATGATGTCGTTGTGAATTAACGTAAAATGTTTTAAACGTTATGTCAGTTATGCCAGCCTCCATTCACGATGTAGTTATTTATAGCCTTTTTATGTATTCTTACTAAAGATAACCTTATACACAGTCAGTTCAACACAAGACAGTTTAGATTTTAATTTGGCTTATATTACATGCATCAAAACACAACTTATATACAGTTTAAACGAGACATGTCAAATAGTAAGTCTAACAATGAACCAGATTAGCTTTAACTAGATAGTGTTTCTCAGGATAGTTACACATGATCTGTATGGGTCATTTGCTCTTCTCTCATTCACTATTTTGTTATTCATTGCATTTGATGTAGTCTTACTAAATATGAGACCGTTCAGATATTAATTTGGCTTGTATCACATGCATCAAAACATAATTATATACAGTTTAAGCAAGACCATTGGTGTGTAAAGTAACTAAGTAAATGTACCATGTCATGCTTTTCTGGTTATTACCCGTCCCCTTGTGTGTTATGAAGACACATGTCAAGACAAGACATGTCAAAGTATCTTTACAAGTCTAACCATTAATGAAATGAACCTTAACTAGATAGTGTTTCTCAAGATAGGTACATGTAATCTGTTTGGATCGTTTGCTCCTATCCCCGTATGTATGTTCCCCTGTGGTTTCTTACGTTGTTTGTTTTTCCTATCACAGAATGGCCTCCACATTCATCAATGAGAGTGCGATGAAGACCCCTACAAACGTCCGAGTGAAGAAGTTTGTGAACGGAGGGACCCCCATCACCATCCCGGCCTCACCCTTCATGAAGAAGCTCGGCTGTGGGACTGGGGTCAACGTGTACCTCATGGACAGGTTTGTAGTTTCCTCTGTTTGATAAAAAACAAATGTTTCTGATATATCAACACCGGAGAAACAAGACATGCAGATTCTATGAGCAGTTTCTGTATTGAATAGTCGCATATCTTCAGAGGTGGGAAGTAGTGGAGTACAAATACTTCGTTACTGTACTTAAGTACATTTTTATGGTATCAGTACTTTACTCCACTACTTATTTTTCTGACGACTTTTTACTTTTACTTCTTACATTTTGAACACAAATACCTGTACTTTATACTTCTTACATGTTGAACACAAATACCTGTACTTTCTACTTCTTACATGTTGAACACAAATACCTGTACTTTATACTTCTTACATGTTGAACTCAAATACCTGTACTTTATACTTCTTACATTTTGAATACAAATACCTGTACTTTCTACTTCTTACATTTTGAATACAAATACCTGTACTTTCTACTTCTTACATTTTGAATACAAATACCTGTACTTTCTACTTCTTACATGTTGAACTCAAATACCTGTACTTTCTACTTCTTACATTTTGAATACAAATACCTGTACTTTCTACTTCTTACATTTTGAATACAAATACCTGTACTTTCTACTTCTTACATTTTGAATACAAATACCTGTACTTTCTACTTCTTACATGTTGAACTCAAATACCTGTACTTTCTACTTCTTACATTTTGAATACAAATACCTGTACTTTCTACTTCTTACATTTTGAATACAAATACCTGTACTTTCTACTTCTTACATGTTGAACTCAAATACCTGTACTTTCTACTTCTTACATTTTGAATACAAATACCTGTACTTTCTACTTCTTACATTTTGAATACAAATACCTGTACTTTCTACTTCTTACATGTTGAACTCAAATACCTGTACTTTCTACTTCTTACATTTTGAATTCAAATACCTGTACTTTCTACTTCTTACATTTTGAATACAAATACCTGTACTTTCTACTTCTTACATGTTGAACTCAAATACCTGTACTTTCTACTTCTTACATTTTGAATACAAATACCTGTACTTTCTACTTCTTACATGTTGAACACAAATACCTGTACTTTCTACTTCTTACATTTTGAATACAAATACCTGTACTTTCTACTTCTTACATTTTGAATTCAAATACCTGTACTTTCTACTTCTTACATTTTGAATACAAATACCTGTACTTTCTACTTCTTACATGTTGAACTCAAATACCTGTACTTTCTACTTCTTACATTTTGAATACAAATACCTGTACTTTCTACTTCTTACATGTTGAACTCAAATACCTGTACTTTCTACTTCTCACATGTTGAACTCAAATACCTGTACTTTCTACTTCTTACATGTTGAACTCAAATACCTGTACTTTCTACTTCTTACATGTTGAACTCAAATACCTGTACTTTCTACTTCTCTCATTTCCCAAACAGCTGGTTCCTTTAGTCTGAATGTGTGTTTGGTGCGTGATCATTATTCTTTAGAGTCACTGCGTGCCTATTGGTTGGAACACGATCCGTGTATCCAGCACTTCCTGGTCTTCTCTAAAGAAGAGGGACCAATGGAAATGTTGTCATGTTGCCGTTGATCAGCATGGAAACATTCATTAGCTAACAATGACATTATTGTTCTATTGATATAAAGGGAGGTCAGGTACTCTTTAAAACAGCTGCTAGCTATGGGTACTTTTTACTTAAGTACACTTCAAAGCCTCTTTACTTTTACTTGAGTAAAGAAATGTAGTCAGTACTTCTACTTTTACCAGAGTATTTATAAACACGAGTATCTGTACTTCTACTTGAATAAGGATGTGTGTACTTTTGCCATCTCTGCATATCTTTCCAAAAGATGTCATGTGTCAACATTTCTGTCACCCATTCCTTCTGCATATGAAATGTTTTCTCTCTGTCCATAAATAATATCCATGTGTTGTTTATTTAATAAATCCTAGAATGGGAAAGCTGAACGCGTCTCCCTGGGCTGTGAAGAAGATCAACACCAAGTGTGCATCCAATCAGATGGCGGTGTATCAGAAGCGCCTGAGCGAGGAGGCGAAGGTCCTGAAGGAAATCAACCACCCCAACATCGTTGGTAAGACGTCACTGCAGGAAAATGATTCAGGAGAGAAAACGTAGATGAATAACTTAATGCTTCTTTGGATCTCGATCATCAATTACCTGAGTAATACACGGAAGAGACTTAAGGTACAAACTGCACCATTATTATTGGTGATAAAGGTTTCACAATCTCTACTTCAAATGGACAGCGGTAAAACTCCCATTTTCACAAAGGCCTGGTGAGAAAAATAAGTAAATGCATCTTCAGCTTTGATGTTTTTTTTATCTCAGCTCACTTTAATAGTTCTCATTAAAGATATTAAAGAAGAGAAAAATAAAATCTAAAACACAAAACAATTCAAATATAGGGATAAAATGAACATTTATAAAGTTAATATATATATTTGTGATGAGAATGAACTGTAATGTAAACCGGAAAGTAGAGGATGTACAGGTAATAAGAAGTAAATTCTGGGATGTTATCAGGTAGTAATACAAAGTAGTAAAATGGAAAAGGAAAGGAGGTGAAGGGACAAAATATAAGTAAACATGCTCTTGATCAGGGGTGTCAAACTCAAGGCCCGGGGGCCAAATCCGGCCTGCGACTTCATTTCATGCGGCCCCACAAGAGCTTGCAAAGAATATCATATGTTTATTATACGGTTACAGGCCGCTTTACAGAAGCACATTGCCCATAAACTACATGTCCCACAATGCATCTCAAATTAGACTTTCTTTTTTTTCCAAAATGTCACTTGTTTTTTTCAGAATTTGGCTTTTCTTTTTAAATCATTTGTGACATGCGCACTGAAAGAGACTTGCAATTGTTTGCCCTAGACTTCTGCTTTCAGACTTAGTTAATTATGAAGTTATTACCCTATCCGATAATAATCCAATGCAGAGGCAATCATGTAATATATAATACATTATTTTATATATATTAAATATTTATATATGTATATTTATATCGTCTTAAAGTTACAACCGGCCCTTTGAGTGCAACCATGATGCCAGTATGGCCCGTGATGAAATTGAGTTTGACCCCCCTGCATTCAGGCTGTTTGGACAAATGCTTTAACTGTGCTGTCGGCTTTTCCATACTTACCGTACTTACTTTTAATTTTCAAACCAAACACAACAATCTGGTGTTGATTATGTGTCCCTGTCATCCCAACATCGTAGGGTTTCGTGCCTTCACCGAGGCCAATGACGGATCAAAGTGTCTGGCGATGGAGTACGGAGGAGAGCAGTCGCTCAACGACCTGATCGAGAAGAGGAAGGTGGATGGCCTCAAAGCTTTCCCTGCTGCCAACATCGAGAAAGTAGCGCTGCATGTTGCACGTGGCCTTCAGGTAAACCATGAAGTCACTTCCACCTACATCTTTCTCTGTTGTCTGAAGACACTAGACATGTCAATATTAGTTTATTGTTTATGTCAGCTGCTCTTCCCATTTGAACCCCTTTGAGATCTGAAGTTATAGTGTAGAGTGTAATCGAGCAGCTAATAGAAGTTCTTATTCTTTCCTTTCTCTCCCTAGTATCTGCACAATGAGAAGAAGCTGCTGCACGGCGACATGAAGTCCTGTAACGTCGTCATCAAGGGCGACTTTGAGACGGTGAAGATCTGCGATGTCGGTGTGTCTCTGCAGCTCGACGAGAACATGAGAGGTATGGTGAGAGTTCAGTGAAGAAGATACAAAGGAACGCGGTAGCTTTAATGTGAAAATGCCGACTTGTTACTAATACTCTGCATGATAGTATTCAAGTTCAGGGATATCTCAAAAACTGTGTTCCCCAGCTCCTCAATATATTAAGAATTAAATATAGCGCATTTTCCTACATTTTTATTTATAGCAGGTTACACAATCATTTGGACAAACCTTTTCAAATGGTAAAGAGTCATTCCTTTGTTGTTCAACCTTGAAGCAATTATCTCAAGGTTTTCAAGTGATAACAGTTTTGGAAATTGAGCGATAACAAAGCAGCCGCACTCTTGCAACGTCAACGTACAACCAAGTGTTTTTAGTCAATATGCTCAGACCGTTCAAAGGCCACTACACGTCTCTGACATTATTATGTAACAATGATTTACCTTTTAGCTAAATCCAGTCTGTTTGTAATTACATTTTTGTGTGCGCTTAGTCATCATAATCTCGATTATTTGGGTCAATAATTGTAATTGCGATTATTAAATGCGATTATTCATTGACTTTGAAAACATCCATTTATTGGAGAGAAAAAATGTGAACAGTTTTTTTTAACCGTTGATTACACTGAACTTTAAGTTTAATTACACTGAAAAACCAAAAATATATATATTGCATTTCCAAACATTTGGTCTATATGCTGTAAAATGTAATATCTTTTCAATTTCCACACGGCATCTATTGCAGTCTGTCCGTCCTGGGAGAGGGATCCCTCCTCTGCTGCTCTCCCTGAGGTTTCTCCCATGCTCCCTTTAAACTATGGGTTTTCTCTGGACGTGTTTCCTTGTACGATGTGAGGGTCTAAGGACAGAGGGTCTAAGGACAGAGGGTCTGAGGACAGAGGGTCTGAGGACAGAGGGTCTAAGGACAGAGGGTGTCGTATTGTCATACTGATATTCTGTACACACTGTGAAGACCACTGAGACAAATGTAACATTTGTGATATTGGGCTATAAATAAACATTGATTGATTGATTGATATATTAAAAAAAAAAAAAGTAATAATAATAAACAAATAATCGTTTTATTTCGATTACGTTGTTTTCGTAATCGTTGTAGGCCATAATCGTAATCGCGATTAAAATACGATTAATTAAGCAGCCCTAATTCAGCTTCATATTTAACCATGACATTATAAGTCATTTAGATGACACTAAACACATCCCTGTGCTCCATCACATCAAACAAGACAAGTGATAACCAAAAAATGGGTGATTTGCATTTTATCATCATGGATTAAAGCACAGAGTTGGCAGAAAACATATGAGAGGAAACAACTGTTCAATGTAATGTTTGTGTTCCCGGGCAGAAGTCTTTACTCTCTTTAAATCTTCATCTGCCAGTGGGTGTGTCCTCTGTTATTGAGCATAATGTAAGCTAACTGGAAACTTCTGGATCTCTGCTTTATTATTTCAACTGTAAAACGTCCACGAAGAACATGAGCTCTGTGTCTTTACAGAAAAATGTAATACGGTATTAATTTAATGGTCGGATCAAGTCTGAAATGACACTTGCATCACAGCTGCTCCATGTGTAGCATCAACAGACAGATATCAAACACGATACATGAAAAACAAACATTTAACAGAACGGCACGATCAGTGAGAGAAAACATGCTCAGAGAGCCTTCAGCGAGCATTGATGTGGATTCAGCTCTGGGTTTACTGCAGTGTTTCCGCCAGACCGGGGCGGAGGGGGCGTCCACCCCGAGAGCGGGGGGGGTGACGTCACATGACATGAATTTTGAATTGAGCCGTCCCTTATAGATACTATCTCTTAAGGTATGCACACACACCATTTTGAATTAAGCCGTCCCTTATCCTGTCTCTTAACGTCAGGAACCCCCCCTCCTGGCATGGTCCTTGGAAGATGCGGCGGTGTTTTGTTTTTTTTCCGTCACAGGAGCACGCTTTGCTGGCGGCGAAAAGAATCCCACCAGATTCCTTTGCCCCTCCAACAGAGCGATGTCCTTTTTCCTTTTCGTCATTTCAAGCGATAAAAACTCTCGTTCTTCTCAAAAAAAATTGTTGGGCGCCCTCGGCTCGAGTTCAGGGCGTTCCGAGCTGAATAAGGGAGTCGAATGACGGCAAGACGCCCCCCTGGCGGAAACGCTGATCGACTGGAGCACAAAGGATGCTTCAGTCTGACTTCAGTGAATCTCCATTAGATGGTAGCAGTTCAGAACAGGCTTTGGGTCCCAGGTGATGTTGTCGGACAGCCTCTCGGGTTATTACGGTAAGCCGAGTCATAAAGTCGTTGACAGGGTCGACCAACAAGCTTTGAGCAGATTTTTGACAGGCGGAGCAGTTTTGATTTTAAAGCCGTTGACAAACACTTGTACCGGGTAGTATTGCAGTACTGTGGAATAGACACAATGTCCAACCTGGTTTCATTAATAGTGTTTTCCCTTCTCCTCAGTGTCAGATCCGAAGGCGGAGTACATCGGCACCGAGCCGTGGACACCGAAGGAAGCTCTGGAGGACGGAGAGATCACGGACAAGGCGGACATCTTTGCATACGGGCTGACGCTGTGGGAGATGATGTCGCTGGCCATGCCTCACCTGGAGATGCTGGAGGGTGAGGATGACGAAAAAGAAGTAGATGAGGAGGAAGATGAAGGTGAGACAGACGCTCTGTGGCCTCAGGACGCATGACTTTCACACTTTGTCAGCACAAATTCCTTCAGGAGCCACATTTTAGACTTGTTTTGGTGTTTCCATGCATATTAGATACACATTTGTAGCTTATTGGAAACAAATACTTCATAGCTGTTATTACATATATGAGAATCACATTTGTATGGCATACTACTTAGTATTTCTGTTGGCATAAACTGTGACTGAAAGACAATTGTAGGTTTAGTGGTACAAATCTGTCCTGAGCTGAGCTGCAATAATATCTTCTTTATACTGTGACTTTTTATGTTTTTATTTTGCAACAATACTATGACTTTAAACTGCTTTTGTTATGCAATTATGTGTCTTAGTATGGCATGAAAAGTCACAGTATACTATGTCATTAGTAGTTTCAGAACTTCCAGTCTCTAAAAGATCTTCAAATGAAACACATTTTGGTTAAGGTTATCGAAAATTGGAAACGTTGTGGATAAAACGGTTGATTGTTTTGGACATTTTAGGCCGCTACATTCAGACCGTTTGTGTTTCAGACAAATCGATGGAGGTCAGTTTCGACGAGGACGCGTACTACGATCGGTTGGGCACGCGGCCGGCGGTGGACCTCGAGGCTCTCGGCAGCTCGTACCGGAGGATGGTGGAGCTCTTCTACCTGTGCACTGAGGAAAACCCCAAGAAAAGACCCTCAGCCGCACGGATCCTCCAGGCTTTAGAGAGCAACGGCCCGCTGAATAACACCCCCAGCGAGGTGATCGTCATCGACTAGATCTGCAAGTTATCTAGTTTAGGATCCAGACTATTATTTAAAGACTGGTTTAAGATGTGTTGCGAATTTCTCTTATTTACTATCCAGAAAATGTAAATGTTTCAGATCTGGACTAAATGTAGGAAAACCCCAGGCGCTGAATGGTTGATTTTGGCGTGAATGAGCTTAGAAAAACAAATCTTTATACTGTCCACGCTTTCAGGAGCATCTCTTTGTGTTGTCCTTTTCCATGTATTTCAACTTCTCGAGTGTAAATGTTTCTACTTACTGTTTGTCTTACGTGTTTCTGCACTTCTGTAAACATTCATGTCTCGATTAAACTCTGTGTTTTCTTCTTTGTATGTTGCGCTTATGTATTATCGGCTATAATAGAATTAAAGAAATATAGAATGAAGTTGTTTATGTATTGTTATTTGAGCGAAGCTGCAATACTATGTGCTTGTGTTTTTGGTATTAAAATCATGCTTAGCAATTTATTTCAAATGGGAAGTATTAGGAACTCTAAAGAGAACAGTGGTTATTATTTGATGCTATAACGAGATTATCTTATGAAGTTTTGTTGTATGTTATATTCCAACCCAGTCTCACGGCATTTCGTGTTATAGTCACGAAATTAATCTATTTATTCACCAACACCATTTCCCCATTTTTTTCGTGTCACACAGAACGATTTTAAAAGCAATGTATTTCTATTGGTAGTATGTTTCGTGCCTGTACCAAATAATTAAAAAAAATCTTTTTTAAATACAGATTTCAGTATTCTGAGGCTCTGAGCCCCATTTATTTTCCTCACAGACGGCAAAAAAAGTCCGACATTATAGGATATAAATAAAAACAATAATCGTGGCTTGATATTGAGTAAGAAAATGTTTTTATGAACCACACAGCTTCCGGTCCTCCAAGACCCGATTCGACAAAAGAGGTTTCTCAATACTCTAATTTCCCCTCCTCGACTCCTATCCTCGAGACTTAGTGCCGCCCACAGGAGATGTGAGCAGAGGACTGGGGAGGGGAACAGAGGAAAGAGGAGTGGAAGCAGCAGGCGGTTAGAGAAATGAGAACTCCTCTCTGAGCGGTCATTTGAAAGAGACGTCCATTAATGATGAAAGGAGGCACAGCAGCACTCTGTCTGATGGACAGATGTATTCATGACGACTTATGTTTACTTTTAATTCATTGACAGTGCGGTATAATGAGACAATAACAGGCTACAGATGCGGACATAGACACACACACACACACACATATATTTATATAAATATATACAATTTCAGAATCAAACAAGTATGAGAGCACTCTCATAACGTAACACAATCAGAGACTGGATATACCCCCCCTCCCTCTCTCTGGTCGCTGGAATTGAAATTACGGGCCAAAAGTTGTATTAACAAAAGTAAGCATAGGACACCAAAACAACACACACACACACACACACACACACGGTACCACACACACCTACAGCTCCTAAAGCATAATCAGGCTACACAGCCGTCGTTGTGTATTTTATTATGTGAAACATAATGGTCTTAGAAAAATATCGACTCCTGTTATACTGAGTGATATATATTTTACACACTGCTCTGCTTTCTGCACGGACCTCACAGCTGTTCTCACTGTAAACATCGCGTCGCGATGAAAGCAGTTACTAAAATAATATCCAGGGGATGCATGCAGAGCTGTCATTGGCTGAGATAAGTCCGGCCGTGCGTCACGCCTCCACCGTTCCCGAAAATGCATCTCATCAGTGTCTCCTCGGTTAGAGCTCCAGAGAGCCTCCTCGATGCTCGGTCCTCGATGTGCATTTAGAGATGTCCTTCAACATGGCGCGCTGAAATCCATTTCCGGGTCACTGCCGGAGGAGTCGAGGAGGGGAAATTAGAGTAGGCTATTGAGAAACCTCTAAAAAGACGTGGTGCAGGCACGAAACACACTACCAATAGAAATGCATTCTTTTAAAATCGTTGTGACACGAAAAAAAGGGGGAAATCGTGTTGGTGAACACGAATCAATAGATTAAATTAATTTCGTGACTATAACACGAAATGCCGTGAGACTGGGTTGGTTATTCTAAAGATGTATAGTGTTCATGTTTGCAGTTAATATAAAGCTACAGCAGCTAGCTACTGTAGCACAAAGACTGGAACGAGCTAGATTTGTATTTGTAGTCACACAGATACACTTTTTAAAAGGAAGAATTATATAAAACAGATTTAAGATAACTGTTAACCAGGGTATATGCAGGAATCCTGAAGTCAAATGTAAGACCTTTTAAGACCTTTTTTAAGACCCTTTCCACACATTTTAAGACCTCATCGCCACTTCGAGTTTTAACCGGTTACCTTGGCGACACACTTTACCTCACATTGACTATATACAGTATTGATTGTCCTTCCTCCTTATCTTCCAACCATTTGGACGCAGACTTGCATTTCCCCATAACGATGTTGCTTAACAACCGGCGTAAACGGGCCTTCGCGCGAGGGCCTGTTCAGATGACGTCAAATCCAACGGGATGCCATAAATAAACTCCACAGAATCACACTACACTCCTACGCCATGATTACTGACAACCCTGTGGTTGTCCACCAGGTGGTGCTGCTGTAACCTGTGTGTTTGTTGTAATCAGCAGTGATGGGACCCACCTGTGGCGCTGATTCCAGGATATCAGAGGGCTGCAGAACAGGCTCTCGGCTGCCCTGCTCGGTGCAGCAGGACACCGCTCCTCTGTTCTGTTTTATTGTTGGTTGTAACCACTGTGTTGCATAAAATAAATGATTGTTTTGGGCAACTCCGGTGTGGAACTGTTGTCCTTATGTTACAAGCAGAGCCAGCTTGTAACATATGGGGGCTCGTCCGATCCAAGAACCAGGTGATAGTTGTTTACTTGATTTGTTTGCCTTGATCGTGTAGACGGTTTGTTCCTGGTGTGGGGCATTAAGGAGTAGCTTTGGAATTACCTTTCCTGATAGGCATAAGCAACATCTCCTTCAGGGGAGCTTGTTGGTTTGTTGTTTTTGTGCATAAACATGATTCGACATTTTTTTGTCATGGGTACACGTCCGTGGCTGTCTTGGTGAGTAACAGCTTCGCTGGGGCTTTACCAGGTCATTGGGTAAGTGTTTAAAACACCTGTCGTGGCATGCATGAAGACTAGGGTGAGACAAGATAGCTAGTATTGGGTAGGCAGTTAGCCAGGGGAGAGGTATTCCAGAGTGAAACAAAAAAATATATATATATATATGTGTAGGGGTCTGTGCACCGGGTTCAAGGGAGTTTGCATAATCATGGCTACATTGACAGATGTTGTGAAGTGTCCCAGTGTGGAACTACTAGAAAAATGTACTAAAGACCAACTGTTAAAAATTGCAGCGCATTTTGAGGTAGACGTTCCAAAACAGGGTCGTAAAGACGCCATATAGTGACTATGTTACAGGCCCAGTTGATACTGCAAGAAGTTCTGCGAGCAGGGGCTGTCGATGACGGCTCCGAGGAGGAGTTGGCGAAGGCAGATATAAATCCAGAGCGGCAGAGAAGTGCAGGTTTTTCTTTGTTTGACTTTGGTGAAATGACATTTGAACAGAGAAAGGAAATAATGCTGCTGCAGTACCAACAAGACAGTGAACGTCTCGCTCGTGAGGACCGGGCTAGAGCTCGTGACCAGGAAACTGAGATGGAGCGTTTAAGGTTAACTACAGGGGTGCGGGAAGCTGAATTGCAACAAGAGCGTTACAAGTTGGACCTCATCCAAGAGGGTAAGCTTTCTTCTGGGGTGTCCCCAGCTACTTTTGATGTGGCTTATAACTTGAGGTTGTTACCGAAATTCGAGGAGAAGACTGTAGATTCTTTTTTTGGACTTTTTGAGCGACTTAGCCAAAGACGACAGTGGTCTGATTCAGAGAAAACATTGATGTTACAGTGTGTGTTAACTGGTAGGGCTCAAGAAGCATTTTCTGCATTAAGTATGGCTGACAGTGAAGATTACTTAAGGGTAAAGACTGCAGTGCTAAAAGCTTATGAGTTGGTGCCTGAGGCCTACCGTCAGCAGTTCAGGAAGCTAAGGAAGTCAGAAGGACAGACATATGTGGAACTTGTTCGGGAGCCGACGATGAAATTTAATCGGTGGGTCACGGCTTCCGAAGTAGTACATCTTAATGATTTGAGGGAACTGTTCCTTCTTGAAAAATTAAAAGATATTCTTCCAGAACGTGTTGCTACGTACCTGAATGAGAATAAGGTTACAAATGTAACAGACACCGGGGTGTTAGCTGATGAATACACGTTAACACACAAGATTCATTCAGGGGAGAGATTTGAGTGGGGGAGCAGAAATAACTGGTCTGGTGACCCCAGATGTAAAGTAGATCCAAGTACTTGCTACTTTTGTTTGGGTAAAGGACACCAGAAAAAGGAATGCCCAGTACTCGCAAAAACCAAGGGACTCCAAAATGTTGTTTCCCAGGCCTGTTGCCCTTGCAGCTTCTCCCCACAAGGTTGCTAGGGATGACGCTATAGCTGCGGTTTAAGCAATGATTACTGACAACCCTGTGGTTGTCCACCAGTTGGTGCTGCTGTAACCTGTGTGTTTGTTGTAATCAGCAGTGATGGGACCCACCTGTGGCAATAGTCTGTCTGCAGACCGCAGCAGGGAGGCGTTTCCTATAGGGGCGTTTCCTATAGTGAACGACGGGAGCCGGCTCTCGCCCGCGAACGAGACGTTTTTTGTTTTGTTTTTGCGGAGGGATCTAGATCGGCATGAAGGCACATTATGCAATGTGCAATGTGGACATTATCCCGCTTATTACACATGGCCACATTCTCAACAAAGTAACGACATGACTCCCAATAATAATTGAAATGCTTTTATGGATTTAGAAAAAGATTTTATTGATTTAAAAAATAGTTTTTTGTATCGATTTAAATTGACATGCATCCGCTAAGAAAAGTAGTCCGTTGTTACTGTTTGAACTAACGTAACAACGGCAGGAACGGCTTCGATAGTGTTTTTGAGGAGCTTTTTGATTACAGATTTGAAAACATCGTTGCTTGCTTTAAAAGTAGCACAATTCATTATGTCAAACCTTGAAAGATATCCCTGCCCTAATGCCAAAAGTAACTGGCAACTGAATATATGTCGCCGTAGCTATGATGTCTATGTCTGGACCGCTGAGTTGATCTCAAAGCATGCTCCCCTCTCCTGCAGGGAGAAAAACTATATTTATATACTTTATATAGGTTGATACAGTAGCCCCTTTTTTTAAATAGTTTTTATAGGTGTTGCCATCTGTTTTGTGTAGCGTGGTTCTACAAGCAAGTCAATGCATTAATTGGGTGGTATCAGAGAGTTACACGGGTCTGTAAATGCAATGAAAACAATTGGCCACAGCAAATAATTTATATTAAACATGTAATTTTTACTTTTGAATACTTTAGTACAAAGGATGTCTTGAATAATTTAAGTGATATGTGTACACATATAAATCATTAGTCAAAACAGAGCTACATTTGATTTAATTAAAAGGTATAATATGTGGTAAACTGAAGAGCCCTTTGGGAGCCGAAAGAGCCGGCTCTTCTTGGTGAGCCAAATGATCCGGCTCAGCAAGAAGAGCCGGAATTCCCATCACTAGAACAATGACTTCTTCTGCGAGGATTTATAAAAGCAGCTGGATAAAAAAAGTTAGGAAACGCCCCTATAGGAAACGCCTCCTTGCTGCGGTCTGCAGACAGACCCATCTCACCTGTGGCGCTGATTCCAGGATATAAGAGGGCTGCAGAACAGGCTCTCGCTCCTCTGTTCTGTTTTATTGCTGTTTGTAACCACTGTGTTGCATAAAATAAATGATGTTTTGGGCAACTCCGGTGTGGAACTGTTGTCCTTATGGTACAAGCAGAGCCAGCTTGTAACATTACATTCAGGCAAACTGTAGAATACAACCTCTTTGGACAATTTATATACTTATTGAAAACAAGCTACAACATTTAATACCTTAGAATATGCCTTTTAATAGCCTTAATTTCCACTAAATTGATTTATCAACTTGTAATACTTTTTAAGACCCCGAGGACACCCTGGTTAGTGTATAAAAACAGTCAAACAATTTTAGGCAATGTTTATTAATATATTTACAAAGTAGAATGGCCTCCACATCTCAAACAGGTCTATTAACATGTTCCTTCCTAACATTCAGAAAAACGTCCAACTGGAAGTACCATTAAAAAGGAAAAACGTATAAAAAGGAGGCCTCTTGGTATCTTTGATACAAAAATGGAAAATATTTCCAGTCCCTGCCCATTTCAAGCTGCTCATTAAGCAGAATATAAACATCTGAATACAAAACACTGCCAATATACACATTCAACAGCAGAACATAAATACTGAGCGATAACAGGCGCATCATTAACATACTTCACCCACTAAATGTCCTTTGACTTATTAAAACTCCATGTTTTCCTGAATATTTCAAGCACACTTTGTTCATCTCACATGCCTCCACTGTGGCAAAGTGCTCTAAAATAACCCAGAAAGTATTGATGAAAGTATTAAATGTCATCTGTCTAGCAGCAACACTTATCAGATTTAAAATGACTTTCATATCTAAAAGAGCAATTTAAAAATAGTAACTTTAGGTCCAAATGCGCACACGACTTTATTAAAAAAACCTTTGATTAAACTGCATCGATTTTCTGTACTCAATGTGGAGGTTTTCCAGAAAAGACCTTTCAGATGCAGGGCGACTACAGATGAAGATTTTGTGGGTGAAGTGTTGCTTTAATCCTGAACACAGAACGTATCGTAACTAAACATCTGAAGCTTAAACACTCTTCAATACAATCTAACGCCTCGTCCACATAAGAACCTGAACAAGTATTGCTTTGTCGATGAAAGACAATTTAACGATTGCCGGAAGGTGTATTAATAAGCAATACTCATGAAACGTGAGAGTTCAAACAGTAATGCACCCTCAAGCTTTTTCCTTCATGCGATGAAGTTGTAAACGAGGAAGGTCGGTGTGTTGGAGAAGTTTGTAGCAAACTGTTTGCCGTCAGGTGTCGGGTCGGAGAAGGCGATCTCCTGCTTCGTGAGGTGGCTGCCGTACACGAAGGTGCTCCTTTAAGAAAACAAGGAAAAGGGAAGAACCATGTTTTTAAAGTAGTGTCAGGTTGTCCGTGTAAGGATGGTTTATTAATGACATTTAACATTTCTTTTTGACCCTCAAAACAACAATTGTATCATAACCAGAGCTACACAAATTAAACAAGCAGTTATCAATTAAATGTAATTAATTTAAAAGAGGAGAAATATTAGCGAGCATGTGGTAAACTCCTGACTTTTTGAACAACTCACTTTTACTTGTTAACTGAATTAAAGGTTTTAGAAATGGCTACAAAGACACATTTATAAACAATAGGTTATTTCTCAACATTACAGATTTAAATCATTACCCATTATTAATTAAGAAACAAGACATTAAAGATCCCCTATTATACTGTTTTTCATCAATATATTATAGATCTCAGACAGTATTTAGTCAGCCACCAATTGTGCAAGTTCTCCCACTTCAAAAGATGAGGCCTGTAATGTTCATCCTAGGTACACTTCAACTCTGACAGAATGGGGGGAAAGAATCCAGGAAACCACATTGTAGGATTTCTAATGAATTAATTGGTAAATTCCTCGGTATAATAAGTATTTGGTCACCTACAAACAAACAAGATGTCTGGCTCTCACAGACCTGTAACTTCTTCTTTAAGAGCCTCCTCTGTCCTCCACTCGTTAACTAAGTTCGCATGAACCTTTGTGGGAAAAGTACCGCAGTGTGAATGCGCCTATTGGTGCTCTAGAGGAGATTCAGGTGATAAGGGGGGGGGGGGGGTTACCTTGGTTGGTGATTGGCTAATGGTTACACAAGCCAAAACATCGTTATGACATCATAAAGTGGCCAAAATCTGATCAGGTTTTTATATAAATTAGTGCTGTCAAAATGATCGTGTTAACGGCGTTATTTTTTTTTTTAATTAATTGCGTTAAAATATTTAATGCATTTAACGCATGCGCAGAATGGCCCGCCCCATACATCCCACCAGTGGCAGCGCCACGGTATGGCTGGGGTAGGCTACAGCCATACCAAGAAATGGCTTAGCCCCACCATGAAAAAAGAAGTTAAAGTAAGCAAAATAAAGTCCGCCAACTCGGAGTAAATGGCACAGACAGCCGTTACTAAGATTGAGTTCAGCAGCCACTTGTCTGGAAATACCGAAGACTAGAAACGGTTTTGAAAACTTTTCTCACGTAGTGATTGTCTTCTTAATAGAACATCTTTGATAATGTCTTCTGGCCAATCAGAATCAAGATCACGGCGTGGTGTTGTTGCAGGAAGTCCCCGCGGAGAATACCTTTGCGGTAGCACACCTCTATATACAACATTACGTGTTGATAGAAATCAACACGTAATGAATTAAGACCCCACGGTTTGATGATTGATAGGTGTGTGGGCTGTCTTTCATTTTGACACGCAGAACAATGTTATAATAAACATACATACTGTATGTTAAATGGATATATCCGCCTTCTTTCATTTATCTTTCCATTCCCAACAATATACATAAAGAAATGGCATATTTTGGACATAGTTTGAATGGTGATTAATCATGATTAATTCATTTGTAATCGTTTGACAGCCCTAATATAAATGGATCAGGACAAAAAGAGAGAGAATCTTTGTTCCTGAAACTTTCAGAATCTCTTTACACAGAGGGGACACATATTGCTGAAGAAGAGACATGAAGAAGAGGGGACACATATTGCTGAAGAAGAGACATGAAGAAGAGGGGACACATGTTGATGTAGAAGAGACATGAAGAAGAGGGGACACATGTTGATGTAGAAGAGACATGAAGAAGAGGGGACACATGTTGATGTAGAAGAGACATGGAGAAGAGGGGACACATGTTGATGTAGAAGAGACATGGAGAAGAGGGGACACATGTTGATGTAGAGGAGACATGAAGAAGAGGGGACACACGTTGATGTAGAAGAGACATGAAGAAGAGGGGACACATGTTGATGTAGAAGAGACATGGAGAAGAGGGGACACATGTTGATGTAGAAGAGACATGAAGAAGAGGGGACACATGTTGATGTAGGAGAGACATGAGGAAGAGGGGACACATGTTGATGTAGAAGAGACATGGAGAAGAGGGGACACATGTTGATGTAGAAGAGACATGGAGAAGAGGGGACACATGTTGATGTAGAAGAGACATGAAGAAGAGGGGACACATGTTGATGTAGAAGAGACATGAAGAAGAGGGGACACATGTTGATGTAGAAGAGACATGAAGAAGAGGGGACACATGTTGATGTAGAAGAGACATGAACAAGTGGATTTTGCACAATAGGTGACCTTTGAGACTGGTGTTGTACCTGACGGTGTCCAGCATGCGTGTGGCGATGCCCTGCCGTCGGGCCAGGCTGAAGACCCAGATGCGGCTGATCCCACAGAGAGCCTGCTCGGGGACGGTGGAGCAGCACCAGGCGCGGTGTCGCTCCATGAAGTCGTCCTTCGTCATGTCTTTGTGATGCTCCGGCTGCTCCAGCACTCTGTACGCCTGAGGAGACACACCAAGGAGCAATTAGGCTAACAGTTAACTGCAAAGGGTTGAAAAGTCACTACCCAAAGGGAATTGGAGTGTTCTCAGTGAAAGTATAAAAATGATGCAAAAGGTCATGATTGTCCATAGTTAATCGCACGTTTTTGATCTGTTCTAAATGTACCTTAGAGGGATATTTTTCAAGTTTTTAATACTCTTATCAACATATGAGTGGACAAATATGCTTTATGCTAATGTTTATTATCATTTGAACAATGACACATATTCTCATGAATATTAAACACAACCTCTGAACATTACAAATATTCGCCTCAATTCAACCTGGAACCTCTCATACAATAATACAATACAGTGTGTGTGTGTGTGTGTGTGTGTGTGCGCGCGTGTGCGCGCGCGTGTGCGCACGCACGCACGTAGAGACACTGTGATGGATCGTTGGAGCTATGTGCAACTCAAGGCATATGCTCGAACGGGAGCTGCCTGGACGCTGCAATCATGTTACGTCTATCCGTGCTGAGTGTGCTGACTTCTCCTACAATGTCCCGCTGTCTGCTTCCTGCATCAAGTCAAGTGCTCGGCGCAGTTGTCGGCGAAATGTCGCTCCTCTGTTTTCATTTAAACGGCTCCTTATATCCGTTAGCGCAGCTAGCTAGCACCAGATGCTAACAACAACAATACACGTAAGGTCTCTCCCGGTCCTCCCGATGGCCAGTCGGTGCCTGCCGGTGAGCGTGGAAGTGTGGTCTGCCCCAAGCTGTCAGCATCAGCTTGTAGGCGGTATTTTAAACTCGATGCGCTCTGAAACTACGGGGCGGCCGAGGACACAAATATACATGCGTTAATCGCGTTAAAATAATTAGTGGCGTTAATTTTGTTTCCGTTAACTCGTTATTAACGCGTTAACTTGACAGCCCTAATATATATATATATCCTATATATACACAATCAGACACATTAATACATAAATAAAAGCACAACAATCAATATATACAATACCCTGTTCCAAACTTGTTATACTTAACTCTGCATTATTTGCAAATATGATGGCTGCAAATCAAGGCTTTTACTAAGATATGTTTGTTTGTCTTTCGGCCCGTTTCACACACATGTTCACACACACACACACACACACACACACACGCACACGCACACGCACACGCACACGCACACACACACACACACTCCTGCAGCCCTACCCGTCTGATGGGCTCGGCGACGAGGCAGCCCACCACCATGCGCTCAGAGTTGATGAACAGGTACGTCTTCGCCTGCGTCGGTCTGCTCAGAGTCAGCTGCTGGAAACCCAACTCGCTATCCGCTACATGTCGAACGTCATCCGCCTGAAAACAAACACACGTGGTGAGGAAGAACGAGCGGAGAAACAAGTCCGCACAACAAAAAGGTGAAAACATTCCCACCAGCTTCACGTGTGCCATTCCCAGCAGCCAGATGTCTGACTGATGGGATTTCTCGGACTTAAAGTGGAGAAATAAGTTGAACTCCAAACCTTTTTGATGGCGTATTTGGGATCGCCCGGCATAACCAGGATGATTTTTCCATCCCAGAACTCTGCAACGACGCGCTCCTTCTTCCAGCCCTGAAACACAACCGAGAGAAGAAGCTGTAGTTTTGTTCACGTGAAACAAAGTCAGTCTTGGCAGAAGAAGTGTGTAAAAATAACAAACTACTTAACATAAAAACAAGCTACTATTGCAGTGGCAACAAAAGAGAAAAGACTGAAGGGACAGTAAACGGTTCAAGTAAGATAAGAAAGTAGTCCCTATCAGATCATAGAGCAGTTTAATTAGGACTGCTACAGGTCTATTGCGTTTAAAATAACCACTTGATTGTCCCTCACTATGTCAATTACGCCCCTGTTACGAAACATCCCTTTTGTTATTGTGTAAAGTTTGTGAACATTGTATAAGATGCACATCGGAAAACAGAGGACAATGAGAAGGGGAGGGTTTCAATGTTTACCGTTCCCTTATTGCAAAGGTTTACTCCTCCCTGTAACTGTAACTATATTTCATTGTAACTGGTGAAATGTTCAATGTTCTCAACTGTCTTCTAAATGAAGAATTGTAAAAGAGACAATGTGCCATCAGCGCATAGCGAGGTGTCGAAGTTCAGTCGGAGATTAATGGACATTTTTACCACATATTTGATGGACTCGAGGAAGCGCTGGTGGAACTGGTTGTGTTGGAAGTTGTCCTCCGGGTTGTCCAAGCTGTACACCATCCCACAGGAGCTGCAGGTCGTCGCTCCGAACTGCTTCTGACCTGCGTCCTGAGCGGGGACATGGAGAGAACCATCGAGTGAACACGCAAAAAGAAAAATACACTTAAAGGTCACCTATCATGCTATTTTTAAGTAATAGCATCTCGGTCTCAGATATATAAAAAACATGTCTATGAAGTGTTTTGCTCAAAATACCAAACGGATCACCCATTCTAGCCATGCCTCATATCCCTCTATTCCACTTCCTGTTTCAAAAGTGCTGATTTGGGTATAAAGCTGTAAGAAAAAAAATTGATAAAAAAAAAGGAGGGGTCTGAGCTCACGCGGGACCCGGCAGCTACCGTCTAAACTAAATGCTGCCGTGATGAAACGCCATATCATGGATTATCAAGGATCTGAAACAGTATGGAGCTCAAAGGCTTTCTCTCTTGCCGGTTATACCACAAGGTGAGTTCCTTTCTACTTCCTGCTTCTTCACACACATGCTCTCCAGTGCAGGTTAGCTCTGAGTGTTAGCGATGCTAATGTAAACACCGACCAGATTACGTCCAAAACAGTCATGCTGTTCCGGTTATCACCCGTCCCCTTGTGTTATGAAGGTTTTTCTGCATGTGAACGGTCTGCAGAGTCGCAAACCCTCAAAGTGCACCCTGTAGCGAGTAAAACTCTAACACAGAAAAGCTGCACGCTCTAGCTGCCAGATCCATTTACAAAGTGCCCCTCCTCTTAAAGATGTAAACAGAAACGTACGATGATGAGCTGGTCGTCGTCCTGTTTCTCCTTCCTCCTGCGAACAGGTCGCTCTTTGACTGCAGGAGTACTCAGTAATGCCGTCGGGGCGGAGGGGGTGCTGCAGGACACCGGGGGCCGCAGGGCTGCATTTCTTAACCTGCACGACAACCAATAACAGAAGATGCACTGGAATTGTAGTGGGTCAATGCAACATGCACGGCAAAGGCTGATACATCTATAACATGTGGGAAGAACATCCACCAGAACATCAAAGCTTAACTTTGTTTTATGCTGTGCAAATTTCCCTTCTTCTCACAAAAGTAATCTCTCTTTTTTTCACGACTGACGACTAAACAGACCGTCTCACCTTTTGGAGGCAGAGCCAAAGATGGGATACACCCCCGCAGCATCTGTGGAGAAAACACAATTATATATTTAAAATAAAGCAACATATATCGAACTGTGGTACTTTTAACAACTGTGTGCGTGTGTGTGTGTGTGTGTGTGGGTATGCGTGTACCTTTGGGTGGGCTAGCAGCAGGACTTATATCACTCAGGTCTAACACGGGCTTAGGGCCTCCATCCTGGAACTAGAGTGCAACACAATGAGCTTTTGTTCATGAAAAATAAATGGACAAATCAACATTGAATTTCCAATGTCTCTTCTGTACCTGAACACTGAGGGATGAGGCTGTGGAGGCGGGACTTGCTGTTGGAGTCCTGGACAACACGATCGACAGCTCCTTGGTGATCCCATACGCGTCAAACAGCATTTTAGGAGAGCTGCAGGAGGAAGATGAAGGATGTTGAAGACCTAGAACAATGGTTTTCTACCCACTCCGTAGCCTAGTTACTCATTTGGTCACAGGACACCCAAACATTCGATGATGCACAAATGGTGCGATGTTAGCGTCACGACTAAAGTACCCGAATGGCTCTGGAGTTTCAGGCTCTTCGGAAAAGGAGTCCATCCAGTCTAACGGGTCAAACTTTGGTCTCTGTTTGGCGCTCGGCTCGATGTCTTCTGTCGCGACCGGAGGGACGGCCGTCTGCAGGAAACACGATAAGTTAACAGCAGCCGGAGACAATATATGCTCCTGAAGATGTGTACAAATACCATTGTAAAAACTGATGTACTAATGTTTGTGTCTTAACTAGTACACGCCTCAAGCCCCTAGTTAGTTTTGAATCTCAATAATGATTCATCAACTTTAACAGTAGGTCCACTGAGGACTCAAGGGCTGAGGACTCGAGGGCTTTCTTTTGAGGCTCCTCCAGCAATGGGAAATACACACATATAAGACTATAGAAGGTAATGCAGGAGAATGTTGAAGCAATGCTGTTGATATATTGTGATTATAAGGATGTCCATTATCATCTGGCCGGAGACAACAGCTGGAAATGAGCAATGTCGGCTAAAGCTGCCCCATTTACGGCTTTCTGTGACAGCTGATCAACGGGGACTGTCCACGACACTATGGACAAATAAAAAACTAAACTAAGTGACTAATGTGCAATTAATACAGAAATAAGTAAACGATGTGCACACACGTGAAATGGAATAAGATTACATAACTAGATGTAATTATGTAGAAGTGGACAACAGTGGAATACAATACTGCTTATTGTCATAATGAACAAAGTTGCAAGCTGTGAACAGATCTAGGGTCTGCTCTCACCTCCTCAGGATGTTTCTGTTGCTTCAGCACCGGAGCAGCTGGCTTTGGCTTCTCCGTCGTTGTCTGCAGCGGGACAGCTTTGCTTTTCACCGAAGCTGGCTTGGACCTCGGTGCAGATTTCTTGTACATGGACTTGGGTTTCTTCCCTGTACCGAAGAAAGCAGCTCCAACAAAGATCTTGGGTTTGGGCTTCAGGTTGCTGAAAGTGATGGTGAACGCTTTCCTCAATTCTATTGGCTTAGGGAAGCTGACGGGAGCGCTGGGTGTAGTGGAGGCCGGTTTAGCAGAGAAGCTATTCAAAGAAATGAAGCAGAAACAGAATAAAAAGGGAAATTATAATTAAAACTACACTTGTGATTTCCAACTAACTGGGGATGGGTACCGGGCCCCGGGGCTGAATTATTAAAGACCGTGGTACCGTTAAGCTCCGACGTTATCGGTCTTTTTATCGGCACTGGAGACATGTAAAACATATCTCGTGTATTATTGCTACACAAACATTATATTGCAGTTTTAGTTTCGCCAACTCCGTTTCTAACATGCAAAAAGACAACAAAATGCATCTATAATTATTTTTAGTATTTTCGATCTTTCCAATCCAGACGAGAGATCTCTCTCCCGTCTGTGTGCGAGGGGGCAGGGCCGTTTACACACACGCAGCTGCTACATGCAGCAACACACACACACACACACACACACACACACACACACACACACACACACACACACACACACACACACACACACACACACACACACACACACACACACACACACACACACACACACACACACACACACACACGGCGGAGAGAACTAAGCGCTCCAAGGTGTGGTTAAACTTTACCCGTCTCGATTAGGGCTGCAACAAACGACTCATTTGATAATCGATTAATCTATCGATTCATGAAACGATTAATCGACTATTCGGACTATTACTGTACGCCTTGCACAATTTCTCAAACGCTCTGATTTAGCCGTCAACTTTTAGATTTAGCTTGAGGTTGTTTTAGGCATGTGGAAACTAACAATGAAGACAATAAAGATGAATACTTGATTCAAAAATACATATATTATTAAATTAAAGGTGGGGTAGGTAAGTTTGAGAAACCGGCTCGAGATCGCTAGAATTTGAAAATACACAACCGGAGAAAAGATGACGGATGACATTTTTTTATGGATTTGTTGTCAAAGCACTTCAGATATTCATTGCTATCGGGATGTTAAGAGCATTCCATGGAATATAACAAAAAGTGTATCTCGAGCCGGTTTCTGAAACTTACCTACCCCACCTTTAACTTAAATTGTTTACAAAATTAACATTGCTTTTTATTTAAATTAAATAAATATTATTTCACATCAAAAGAAACAGTGTTTTATTAAATAATCTGATGACAGAACTGTAAACAGAATAGCTGAAACTTTAACTAAATAAATACCTCAGTTACCTCTAATCATTAACCCATGTTTGTATCATGTAGTTAGCTCCGTGTGTTGCTGCTAGCATGCATAACACCTGAGGTGGAAACGTTCCTCGTGGACGGGGCTACAGAGCTGCTAGAAAGACATTCCTCCGTCTGGACGTGGAGCACTTTTGCTAAATGTTTAGACACATTGCTCGTGTTACCGCCCTTACATGCTGAACTGATTGCACTTTGGGCAACGAGCATTGTCCACATCGAGACGGGTAAAGTTTAACAACACCTCGGAGCGCTTCTCTCCGCAGTGTGTTGCTGCATGGAGCAGCCGCGTGTGTGTAAACGGCCCCGCCCCCTCGCACACAGACGGGGAGAGATCTCGTCTGATCGAAAACACATCATAGACGCATTTGTTTGTCTTTTGCATATTAGAAACGAGTTGGCGACACTAAGACTGAGAGATAATGTTTATGTAGCAATAATACATGACATATATATTTTAAATGTCTCCTGTACCGATAAAAAGACCAATAACGTTGGAGCTTAACGGCGCGTAAAACACACGTGATGACGTCACCAACGAATCGACGACTGAATTAGTTGGCAACTAATTTGGTAATCGATTTTAATCGATTAGTTGTTGCACCCAATGCTCGTTACCTAAAGTGCAATAAGAGTTTAGCATGTCAGGGCGGTAACACGAGCAGTTTGTCTAAACATTTATCAAAAGTGCTCCACGTCCAGACGGAGGACTGTCTTTCTAGCAGCTCTGTAGCCCCGTCCACGAGGAACGTTTCCACCTCAGGTGTTATGTATGCTAGCAGCAAGACAGAGTTAACTCCATTATATAAACATGGGTTTATGATTAGAGGAAACTGAGTTATTTAGTTTGTTAAAGTTTCAGCTATTCTGTTTACAGTTCTGTCATCAGATTATTTAATACCATTTGTTAAAACATTGTTGTTTCTTTTGATGTGAAATATTATTTATTTTATTTAAATAATAAGCAATGTTAATTTTGTTCACAATTTGTTAAGTTAATTTACCTTATTATTTTTTCTCTCCAAAAGAACCGATAAGAGTGCCGTTAAAAGACCGGATCGATAAAAGTAGTAGTACCGTTAAAACCTTAACGATCCCCATCCCTACAACTAACTGCACGAGGTGTCAGAAAGCTGCAGCAGGTGTTACTGGACTTTGACTTGGAGACGAACCTGCTGCCGAGTGTGGGAAGTTTGATCTTCCTTGGAGACGTCGTGTAGCCTTTGGTAAACGCCTTCCCAGCATTACTAGATCCTAACACCACTTTTTTCTGCTTGCCGCCTCCTTTAACAATTCTCTTCTTCGGTGGTTTCTTTTTCTCCAGGGAAGGAGAGGAAGGAAGAGGACGAGGAAGCGAAGGCAAGTCTTTTATCACCTTCCTCTCCAGTGGAGTGAGGTAGAGGGGCTTCTTCTGGCCATAGAAGGAGCTCGTAATCATGGAAGGCTTGAACGGAGATTTACGAGGTGATTTGGCAGGAGATCCTAGAAGAGATGATAGATAGGTGAAAAGAGGAGCAACTCAGATCTCCTGCTTGCCTCTATTTTCTAGAATGCCTTAGAGAAAGTCAATTCATCGATTAATATAGAAAATATAGATAAAAAAGTAACACAAAATGTAAGGAAATTGAAAAACGTGACAAATCTCCTGGCAGCCGAACGAGACCGGCGATTGGCTGCTGTTTGGCATCGTCACATTTTGTATTGGTGCAACCCACATACTCAGCTCTGCTGCTCATCCCACAAATGCTTGTTCCTCACAAACGTGGCACCATTAGAAAAGGTAAGAAGACAGGCTTTCCAACGGTATTACATTTATTGCCAAAAAACATTGTTACAACACAGAAATCATCTACCAACCACACATTTCCTTACTTTTTGTGTTAAGTTTATATAGAAAATATACAAGTTGCAGCCCTGGTACTAATTCTACTATTATAACGCCTTGTTTAAGACTTCAACCAGACCCATCTGCTCCCAGGAGATACTAACGAAACAATGCCTTCCCCCTTACCTGCTGCTTTGCGTGGGGATTTCTGTGGAGAGGGACTGACTGGCCTCTTCTTGGTCGGAGACTGAGGGGTCTCGCACACATCCGGCCTCACAGCAGTCTTGGCCGGGTGACTGGAGTTGAGGAAAAAGAAGGTCAGTCTGGGGCCGTTTCTCAATGTCGAGTAAAGCTGCTGCAGAGCCACTATTTCAAATATACTACGTCATCGAGTGGCGCCGAATGCTGGGCATTTAAACAGTCCTTCGGCGCCACTCGATGACGTAGTATAGATAGTGGCTCTGCGGTAGCTTCACTCGACATTGAGAAACGGCCAGAGTCATGGAAGAGAAACAGCAAGGAAGGGCCACATATACAGCAGCTTTCACAAGGCTTCTCTTTAGATTCAAATCAATGCAGCATGTAGTTGGTTATACGAGGAAAATGACAACAAACAATTCAAATATGTGAAACAAATGTATAGAGCACAAAAGGACACCCAGTATATTAATAAATGTTTACGGTTACTTGGGCTGAGTGTTGTTATGATACAAGAGTGTTGGTCCAAATAGCAAACTGCCTAAGCCCAGTGTGTTCACCTGCTGTCAGAGTCCAGGGAGGCGAGCTTCCTCTTCCTCGTGGTCATGGACTTCATCTTCACAAACCTCACCGACACACACAGTGTAAGATTAGCCGATCTAGAGTCAAATAAAATAGCACAACTTTCAGCATCAAAATGTAACGGCTTTCTTTTTATCAACACAACTAGAAAAGGGGTAAACATATTTACCCTGTAACATATTTGTGATATCACGACTAGGGCTGCTCGATTATGGCAAAAATCATAATCTCGATTATTTGGGTCAATAATTGTAATTGCGATTATTAAATGCTTTTATTTATTGACTTTGAAAACATCCATTTATTGGAGAAAAAAAACGTGAACAGTTTGTTTTTAACAGTGGATTACCCTGAACCTTAAGTATAATTCAACTGAAACAAATTACAAATACCAAACTATGCAATATAAGTATTTAATATGTGCGATAACTGTAAATAACCAGTTTGTCTGTTTCTACTTCTACTATCTTGCTTTATACTGATGCCACCTGTTGTTGCATTATCCACTTTGCTGCTGTAAACAATGCACACAACTAGCAGCTGTTCAAATAGATAAACTCTATGGGTTATTTTTGTGTGTTGACGTTAAATTGCCACACGTTAAGCTGAAGTTAAGCGTGACCTTCTCAGTGGCACTGCAAGTGGGAAAATGTCCCATTCACAAGAAGAAATGAACCTAAACCCAACTTTTTACATTTTCACTTCCTATGAAAATAAGAAAGCATGCAAAACCAAATGTGTAATTGATAAATATTTTACTTGAAATGTTACCTTTCGTTTTAATCCCTATTTTCTTTATATTTCTATGTATATGTACCTATGTCCTGAATAAAGGGGGGAAAGCAGTGTGTGGTGCATGTAGGTCGGACAACCCGGTAAACTACACCGAGGTTATTAATAGATTTTGATTACTGATTTGCATTTGACGTGACAACATCATTTCATTGTGTTTGTGCATAAATGTGCATTAAGCTCCACATTAAGGTTAGTTTAGCGTGACATGTTAGTTAAAGTGGAGATGAGTGGATAATTGGCGGGATGACTAGCTTCTACAAAAATGACTGCGTATATACACACAAGCTAACACGACGATGTATACCAAGTTTAACCTGTTTGTTTCCTTGTGAGTTAGAGATTATACATAAATACCGTCAAACTTTAGACAGTTTGATGGTAACAAGCTTACGTCACTTTACGTTTATGCGTCATTTAGAGGAGAAACAAACAACGTATTAAACACAACATACGCTACATAAAACACCAGTTAAATACCTTATCGAAAACGTTTATGTCGCAATAGAGAAAGCAATAAATGTCGGTATAATGTTTGCGTTGCTGCTTCTTCTCCCCGCGTTTCTTCTCTGTGTTTTGAACAGCGCGCCACTCTTAAAAAAACCGTAACCAGATAAACCGGAAACGGAAACACTATGTCTTGTTAGTGAAGTTACCGCAGTAAAAACCTGTCGAAAATTCCGGTCATTGCCTTCAAAGTAAAAGAGACCTGTTTAGAAATGGAGTAGCGTTTTATGATGAAGAAGAGGAACTGAATTTAATTTATGAAAGGCAGCTTTTTTGGAATTTGAATGACTTAGAAGTTCAATAGGTAACTTAAAAATTGCAACATTGGCACATTTAAAGAATGTTCCGCTTTTATTTTGTAAAACCAATTGGATACTTCCTGTCTAGTACTAACAACTTCCCGGGTCAACTTCTGCACGCGAAAAGTGACAGCAGCCACGATCAGTCGGAAAACAGATTGTTTGTGTCCATAATTAGCTGTTTTAGCTTTCAAAATATAAACGCTCACTATTCATATTTAAGTGGCACGTTTTTTAATTTATCTAAGATGGTGTTTTACTTCACAAGTGCCGGTGAGTAAAACCACAGCAGAGCTAGCAGCGATGCTAGCTAGTAGCCTGCTAGCCAACACTTTACAAAGCTTTAATTATCATTTAATGTGACTCTTGTTTGTGCCTTTTATGAGTGTTGTGCTAGCATATATAACAACATTTCATGCAGTAACTATCGGTGTGTTATTTCTCTCTCAGTGGTGAACCCTCAGTACACAATCTACATGGGAAAAGACAAATATGAGAGTAAGTAAATATGATAAGTAAGCTATCGTTAAATCTCTCCTTCACACAAACACACACACACACACACACACACACACACACACACACACACACACACACACACACACACACACACACACACACACACACACACACACACACACACACACACACACACACACACACACACGGTCCCCTTATTGCTACTTAATAGTAACATGTGTCTTATGCTATGCCTGTTTTTGTTGAGCTAGTTATTGCAATGGGTCACAAAGGATCCAGATCACCTCTAACTTGCTGATATGGTTTTTGCAGATGAGGATCTAATAAAGTACGGATGGCCTGAAGACATCTGGTGAGACTTCAGTGTATTTTAAGTGCTTGTTTAACTGTTCTGCAAAAAATGTAATTTAATATCTCATTATAAACCATATTAAAGCACAACCAACAGAAATATCAATAGGAATATTACAAGTTGTTGATTATTGTTTTTCCACCTCCAGGTTTCATGTGGACAAACTGTCTTCGGCTCATGTTTATCTGAGACTGCCACAGGTAAAGATGCAACACAATCAACCTGAAATACTGAATTGTAAGTTAGTCATGGTGATTCTCAACAGGTTTAGCTATCCACCAAATACTATGTCTATGGACACCGATGCCTTTAGTGCACGTATGCACTGCTGATTGCTCTGTCTTTTCTAGGGTCATACGATACACGACATTCCCCCCGAGGTGCTGATAGACTGTGCACAGCTGGTGAAAAACAACAGCATCCAAGGTAAAGATCTGCTTCCCAATGATTTCATTTGATTTGTAAAATGATTGGCTTCAGGTATCAGCCATGAGAAACATCAGAGCTGATCCCTAAAGATCGACTACTTCCTGCTTTCTTACATTGCAGATGCTTTTCTGCTTGCTCTTGCCTCTGTTTACTTTTTTTATGCTGATTTTCCTATTTTTCTTTTCTGATAACTTCGAGCAGCGGCTCCTGGTCATTAACTTATCACTGGGACAGTTACTCTTCGTAAATAGATGGAGGGTTTCAGCCATATTTCAATATTTTTACGACGGCCTCAGTCTTACAGTAGCGTGGCCTAGCAACAGCTAAAGCCTGGTACTGCATGCTATTTAGCTAGTTAGCAGCAACATGCCTCCGTTCTCTACAGATAACTTCCACAAACTTCTACAGAAGATGGCCGTGTTGGAAATGAAAATGCAGCGGTTGGGATTTAACGTGGAAGTGAATGGACTATGTTGGAATGACACCACGTTACCAGTGCTGCAAAAGAATGGAAAAGGGCATGCTAACTCACAGCTAGTTAGCAGCTACAAGGATTCCAAGGAACAGGTGGGCTGTGTACCGGGTAATAAATCTACAAGTGTTAGTCCTCCCTGGAACTCTCTGGGTGCAAAGCCGAAGAGTAAATCATTTCCATGGGATTTGGGAGGACGAACAATAGGCAGAGCCCAGCGCTCTGAAATGTGTGATGCGACCGGCTGGCCTGCATTGTTATCACCCAGGAAGACGCCTCTTCAACCCCTAAACAGCCGTGGACAGCTGCTAAAGGGAGAACTACAAACAATCCTCCCACCGAGTGTGCCAATCCAGAACAGATACGCTCCGCTGACCGAGAGCCGGAGATCTGATGACCTGGATAACCCGTCCTCTTCACACAGCTGGGTAAGGACCAACAGCTGCTCCAAAAGTAAAAGGCTAGAGGGAAAGCTAACGACTGGGCCTGAGACTCTGATTGTGGGTGACTCTACTGTAAGAGATGTAAAAGGTCTGTGTAGTAAGAACAACACCAAAGTACTCTGTTTTCCCAAGGATGCGGTCTCTGACTTGGCTGAGAAGGTCCTGCATATTGGGGCTGAACATCCGACTGTGAAGAATGTGGTTCTGCACATTGGAACAGATGATGTTGTGAAACAAGAGTCAGAAGTGCTGAAAGAAGACTTTAAATGTCTGTTGGAAACTGCCAGCTCTCTAAATGCAGAGGTGTTCATCAGTGGCCCTCTACCGCCAGTCAGAAGAGGAGTGGAGAGATTCAGCAGATTGTTTGCACTGAACACGTGGCTTTCAACTGCCTGTACTGACCATTCTGTGCATTTTATTGACAACTTTAACTTTTTCTGAGACCGCAGACATCTTTTCAAGGCAAATGGAGTTTGCCTGAACAAGTCAGGAGTGAAATAGTTAATCTCTAACATATTCAACTGCCTGCGTCATCAATCTGTTCGCTCTGCCAAGGACAAGCGAGAAGAGGAATCAAAACAAGAGAAAGACACAACACATCGCTCAGAAAACCTTGAAGAAGTATCACTGCACCCGCCTGAGGAATGTTCTGATTATGGGAGACTTATGAGACACATGGAGGAGTCTCCACCCCCCCTATCACCTCTGAGGATGCTCTTCCTTCACCCCACAGCTCTCTCCGCTCACCCTCACCCCCCCTCCTGGAGATCGCTGAACACATGAAGGAGATACAGGATGGCACCAATTCCCGGAGTAATCTGCGGCCGCGAGCCGTTATGTGCCATCATGACACGCATCGTGTTCTTTTTTTATATATTATAATGAAGCTCGAGTCTTCCTGCCCGTCGGCTCTGCTCATGGATGTATAATAAGGCTCTGCTGCTCCGGTATGAGGGTCTAGCTTCAGCAGCTACATTACCTACGGGTGCGTTCGTTAATATTAACTGTGTGGTCCGGAGTCACTGTGGCACAGACTGGACCGCTGGTGAACAGCTGTTAGAACGGGGCGTTCCGGTGTTCAGAGCAGAGCCCCCTGTCAGAGCGGCAGAGCGTGATGTGAACTGAAAAATGTTTCTGTCGCAATATTATCGTTGAGCTAACTAGCTAGCTAGCATACATTGTCACTATCTGCTAACGTTAGCTTTAGCCTTTGTTTTCTAATAGTTTTTTCATAGGCTATAAACGGAGGTGGTATAAGTATAGATCTTGTACTTGAGTAAAAGTAGAATTACTCAGATCTTGTACTTGAGTAAAAGTAGAAGTACCAGAATGTAGGAACAATTCTGCATTCAAAATGTTCCTCAAGTAAAAGTAGAAAAGTATTCTCATCAAAATATAGTGAAAGTTGCGACAGTAAAAGTAGTCATTGTGAAGATTGGTCCACTTCAGAATAATATATATGATATGTTTTATAATGATTGATCATGAAAGTGTCCTCAAAGCTGGTAAAGGAGGCAGCTAGTCTGAAGTACTTTGTAGACTGCAGGGTAGCTGGTGGATTTACTCCAGGTGGAACTACAGTCTGATTTAACACTTGATTATATTTCACATCATTCATCCACATCTGTACAGTAACTAAAGGTATTTAATACATGTAGTGGAGTAGAAGTACACCATGTACCTCTGAACTGTAGTGGAGAAGAAGAACAAAGTAGCAAAACATTGAAATACTTAAATAAAGTACAAGTATCTAAAAATTGTACCCAAGTAGTACTTGTTGAGTTTATGAACTTAGTTACTTTACACCAGTATACAGATAGAAAGACTAAGCCTTGCACAGAGGCATGAAAATACATTTTCAAAATGCTCAACAGTGCTGCCAAAATTATAAACTGACTGCTACACAATTAAAATAAATGCTTTTATATATTTCTATTCGATGTGACTCTTTAGTGTTTCTGTTCTTATTACCTGCTGCTTTAGTTGTTCTGACGGCTAACATCCTGTAATTCCTCATTTTAAAGCCGTTATTCCGTGGGGTCGGGGGGCTCGGGTCCTTGTCACCTTTTCCATACCTGATGACTTTGCATCCCTGTTATGCTTTAACGGAAACTTGGATTGAACAAAATAACAGTGCAGCTGAATCAACCCCTCCCAGGAAGACTTCTTATACTACAAATACTGTGCACGCTTTTTTGATGACTTTACTGAACTGCTGTCGATAGTGTGTATTGACTTTGACCGTCTAGTCATTGTTGGTGATTTTAACATCCATGTTGACAACCCCCAGGACAGAGGGGCTAAAGAACTGTTTTGTGTTCTTGATAGCTATGGACTGACGCAGCATGTCATGGAGCCCACGCACAATAAGGGGCACACTCTGGACTTAATCATCTTTCCCCCGGCAGCCACAGCGCGCCGGGGGAAAAGCTGGTCACATCCTTACGTAAACAAACACGCATGTAAACGGCAATTTATCGAGCTCCGCAAAGTTATCAAGTCCATTTTTATTTATCGTACGATAAGTCAATTTATTGATTATCGCGACAGGCGTAACAACAACCTCACAAATGATCCTGTTATGGCCTGTTATCTACTGTTTTTGGAAGTGACACCTGATTGTGTTTCCACGTATACTTAGGATGTAAGATGAACAACATCAATGTGGTTTACACACCGTGGGCCAACCTGAAGAAAACCGGAGAAATGGACGTTGGACAGATCGGCTTTTTCAGACAGAAAGAGGTCAGTAAACAAAGACTCCATCTTCACATCAAGCTGTTTTTGAGCAAGTATATTTTATTTCTATCGCCCATTACCACGAGGATTCCTTTTCTACATCACAGTCCCTTTCCCCCACGTACAGGCCATGGAAGTGGTTTGATGTTCGGTTGTTTTACAGGTGAAGCTCGTGGCGGTGGAGAAGAAGGTGAATGAGATCGTAAACCGCCTGGAGAGAACTAAAGACGAACGATACCCCGACCTGGCGGCAGAGAAAGAGTCGAGAGACCGAGAGGAGAGGAACGAGAAGAAAGTTCAGATCCAGGAAGAGAGGAAGAAGGAGAAGGATGACGTGAGGAAGAGAAAAGAGATGGACGAACTCAAGTACGTCCACAAAAGAGACTATATCTTAGCATTGTGAAAAGGTTTCTCACTATTATTCAAAAGTGAAAGTGGTTTTTACTGTCCACTATCCAGCTTATATTAATTACATTCTTTAAAAAAAACGTACTTCAATCAGTGCAGGTTAACATTCACTGATGGTCGTTATCCGTGACTTAGGAAACAGGAAGCAGGAAATGACGAGTGATTAAAGGTCCTGGATGTTAACCTTTTGCACACTGTGATCACGCTCACAAAACACTTGTAATTTAAACCTGTACTATTATATACTTTGTAGTCTTTACTTAATTCCATTTATATATTTTTTATTTGTTAAGTGTTGGTTTCTCTCTCCAGGCACTACACTTCGTTGTTGGTGGATGAAAACATGCAGACTAATGAGGTCAGTATATTATATTTAGAGATGAATCGAACACATAAGGAATCTGCTCTAGAATATTCATGACTGGGTCAAAATGTGTTTCATTTCTTCCAGATATATATATGACATCAGTGTCAAGCATGTCAGCCATTATGTGAGGGTGGGACAAGTCCCCCCCACCTTTTAAAATGATTAGTTTAGACCCCCTACTATGTGGAAAGTCCGTGCATCGGTCTCTCCACTGGCCTCTCTGTAGAGCGCTGTGTCAGTGCTTCACCTTCAAATCCATTCCACTTGCTCATTGGGAGAACGCCCAAATCAATGAAACTCCGTCCCATGTTTTCACTGCTACTTTGTACCAGGGCAGATTCTCAGAGCCGTACACACGAGCCGTACACCTGCTGCGTGTTTTGTGTAAAATGATGCACGCCACAGTTTCCACGCTGCGAGGCTCCGGCGCTAACAGTTCACGAGCGCGCTCCACTAGCACCCGGATATAAGGCGCTGTTATTAAAGAGTCCTCTCCTGTCAGACTGAGAGGCTGATAACCACAGCTCAGTGAGGCAAAGGACTCTGAGAGGTGGAGGGAGAGTCCTCTGCTGTCAGACTGAGAGGCTGATAACCACAGCTCAGTGAGGTGAAGGACTCTCTGAGGGGTGGAGGGAGAGTCCTCTGCTGTCAGACTGAGAGGCTGATAACCACAGCTCAGTGAGGTGAAGGACTCTGAGAGGTGGAGGGAGAGTCCTCTGCTGTCAGACTGAGAGGCTGATAACCACAGCTCAGTGAGGTGAAGGACTCTGAGAGGTGGAGGGAGAGTCCTCTCCTGTCAGACTGAGAGGCTGATAACCACAGCTCAGTGAGGTAAAGGACTCTGAGGGGTGGAGGAGAGTCCTCTCCTGTCAGACTGAGAGGCTGATAACCACAGCTCAGTGAGGTGAAGGACTCTGAGAGGTGGAGGAGAGTCCTCTCCTGTCAGACTGAGAGGCTGATAACCACAGCTCACCACCCGCCCTGTCAAATTGCCCCGCCCACATTTAGGATGCTTCCTACGCCCATGGTGTCAAGTGAACAACAGAAATAAAGCCGTTAATATTTAGAATACATGTAAAGAAATAAATGTGTATTTCATTCATGGACACGCTTTGTTTTAAAGAGTTATGAGACCATGTCCAAACATATCTGATTCCAGCTTGTGTCATTTTCACCGCATTAAGTTGTGTTTTCTGCCTTTTGTTTTGCAGGATGGAAATGATTCAGACGACTTCATGTGAGAGGATTAAACGCCGGCAGCAAGCAGACAGATTCCCCCCTCTTCTTCAGTCCTCTCCTGCTGCTTCTGCTTGCTGTTGCTCTGCACTGACATTGAAATATAACAACAAAGACAAACGGATACCCTTTTGCTTGTGGAAAGCAGAACGCAGCCAATGAGAGGACAGTGCCGGGGATTTGTTCCACATGCTGATTGGTTCAGACACTGCTTTCAAAACCAGACCAAGCATCGCGTCTCTTCATGAGAGAGGACGCTGTCGAGGAAACACAGGACAACAAAAATGCTGCGGATCGTTGATGTATGATTAAACTATTGTTCCTATGTTTTAATAACCCTGCAAACCCGTCTGTTCTTTATGTTCATTCATCTTCATGTACTGATTTGTTCAATACAATTCAATGTACTCCACTAACTGCAGAAGCATGGTGTCCTGAAAGATCTTTGTTTATTTTAAACAATGTATACGCAAATGTATGTCTACATCTAATGATTGTTCTTTCCTATATAACGCCGGTCACATTTCCCATGGCCTTGCTCTTCAAAATGATTATTCTGTCAAACTAAATGTCAAAAATCCAAATAAACTACAGTTTACAATCATTACCCATTGTAGAAATGTGTCACTAAAAAAGGTGAAACAATCTAATTTGTCAAATCACTTAACTATTAATGTATATTATTAAAAAAAAGTACTTTCTCAACCTTTGGATCGCAGTCACAGTAAATAAAAAGAAAGTGCATTTCTATTGAACCACTTTAAACACATCTGTAGAAGTCAATGACTTCAGTTAAAAGCAAGTAAACAGACTTTTAGTAAAGATTATTCTTGTTAAATAAGACCAGCAGCACTGAGATGTTAAAGCTCTCATTGTTGACGCAGGGGTGTCCAACTCAAGGCCCGGGGGCCAAATCCGGCCCGCGACTTCATTTTATGTGGCCCCGCAAGAGCTTGCAAAGAATATAATACATTTATTATACGGTTACATGCCACTTTAAACTGGCCCATAAACTCCATGTCCCACAATGCATCTTGTTTTGTGACATGCGCACTGAAGAGACTTGCAATTATTTGCCCTGGACTTCTGCTTTCAGACTTAGTTAATTACTAAGTTATTATCCTATCCGATAATAATCCAATTGAGAGGCAATAATGTAATATATTACATTATTTTATATATATATGTATATTTATTTACAACCGGCCCTTTGAGTGCAACCATAATGCTAATGTGGCCCGCGATGAAATTGTGTTTGACACCCCTGGTTTATTAGACCTACAGACGTATCTTTGCTGTCAGCAGGCATATGAACACATATTCTGTGTTTGCAGTTATTTGCTCTTCCAATCAATCAATGTTTATTTATATAGCCCAATATCACAAATGTTACATTTGTCTCAGTGGTCTTCACAGTGTGTACAGAATATCAGTATGACAATACGACACCCTCTGTCCTTAGACCCTCACATCGTACAAGGAAAAACTTCCAAAGAAAACCCAGTTTAAAGGGGAAAATGGGAGAAACCTCAGGGAGAGCCACAGAGGAGGGATCCCTCTCCCAGGACGGACAGACGTGCAATAGATGCCGTGTGTAAATTGAAAAGATAATATTCCAAGTATTCAACACATACATTCATATAGCCAACAAAATCTAACATCTTAGAGGTGATTAAATTATGCATTGCTAACACAAACAGAAGTTAAATAAAATACTGTTGACCTGCAGGATATACAATTACTGCAGCTATTATTTCCTCTCTCCTGTAGGGGGCACTATCAACACATCTAAGACTCAGACAGGAGAGTCTGAAACGGTGATGTTGATGATGATGCTAACAGTGAATGAGTGAAAAAGTCATTGTGGTGGATCTGCTCTAGTCCAAACGCAAAGAGGCTTTCCCCTTCTTTAAACACTAATCAACCAGACTTCAAAGTCTATGTGTTAACTATAAGATCTAACGTCAGTTTCATAAGTGCATCGTGGGGGATTAGCTCAAATGGTAGAGCGCTCGCTTAGCATGCGAGAAGTAGCGGGATCGATGCCCGCATCCTCCAGATCACCTTTTCTTCAGTCAATAGAATAAATGGGTAAATTATCGAACAAATACAGAAACAAATGAACAAAACCCGAAATATATAATAGATCCATTCCTTTATTGTCACTACACAGAGTACAGCAACATTCCAAGCATTCCTGATGGAGCAATCACACATAACAGAAAGTGTAAGTATAATTTTGACAATACAAGCTAACATTTTTAATATATAAAGTGACTATGAATTGGACCTATGATACATTGAACAGTACGCTTACAAAACAATACAACATTACCATACAAATACAAGAACAATAAGGCAGTACAAATTTAAACGGTATGAGATAGAATATAAGGTGCAGTTGGATGAAAACATTTACTTAGACAAATAATATAGGAGTAAACTAAATAATACCAATATACTTTGTTTAACTGCATAAATAATTTTTAAAGAAATCAAAGTTTATAATACAAATAAAACACAAATTAATACATTTCTTACATTTATATATATATTCTTGTATTTATTTATTCCTATATATATATTTCCACATGTATTTTATATATTCCCGTATTTATTCATGTATTTATGTATTTCATTTCCAGGATAGATATGAAAGAAGGAACATGACATAAGCTGGATAAATACATGTATGAATAAACTGGAAGTACTCTCCAAAGGCCTATGTGTGTTTTTAAAGTTACGTCACTGACTTCAAGGCATCTTGGGGGATTAGCTCAAATGGTAGAGCGCTCGCTTAGCATGCGAGAAGTAGCGGGATCGATGCCCGCATCCTCCAGATCACTTTTCATTTACAGGATGGACCTTATTAGGTATGGAAGAAGGAACATGACATAAGCTGTTTGAATATCCTAATTCTGGGAATTTAAAACAAAAGAGGTTTAAAGTTCAAAGATGGGTTCACGTAACAGTAAAACAGGAAACTGTGTTGTCTGGGGATGCAACATGGATGAAAGAGAAGGATGAAAGGAATATCAAAAGGTTAGGAAACTGTCAAAATAACTATCATTTCACGGGGAGACTAGGGGTAGAGGAATGTGAGAATCTGGTTCGGGATATTGTCAAATATCTGGAACAAACTCCCAGAAACCTGCAGGTCCGCTGCAACTCTGACTACTTTTAAATCCAGGCTGAAGACTTTCTTTTTGAAGCTGCTTTGAATTGAACTATTCACATCTCACACTGCACTGTAACTTTTATTCATGAACCTGTGCTATTCATGTTTTATTATCTTTGCTTTCTAATGTTTCTAAAGTGTTTTATGCTCTTAATGTCTCTCATTTTTGTAAAGCACTTTGAATTGCCTTGTGTTGAAAAGTGCTGTATAAATAAACTTGCCTTGCCTAAGCTGGATAAATAAATATATGAATAAATACAGAAATACATGACTAAATACGGGAGTATATAAAAGAATAAATACATGTGGAAATAAATATAGGAACAAATAAATAGAAGAATATATAAATAAATGTATGAAATGTATTCATCTGTATTTTATTTGTATTATAGACATTTATTTATGCAGTTAATCAAAGCATATTTGTATTATTTGGTTTCCTCCTATGTTTATTAATATGTTTCCGTTTTTTTTTAATTGTTTCTGTTTTTGTTCGAGCATTTATTTATTTACACTCTAAAGTGATTTGGAGGATGGGGGCATCGATCCCGCTACTTCTCGCATGCTAAGCGAGCGCTCTACCATTTGAGCTAATCCCCCTGGATGCCTTTAAATAAGTGATGTAACATTAAAAACACACATACGGAGCATACTTCCAGTTTAATTTACAGGATAGACCTTATTAGATATGGAAGAAGGAACATGACATAAGCTGGATAAATACAATTATGAATCTTCAATGCTAAACTCAAAACCAACATCAGCCGTTAGCTGTTAGCCCTCAGAGCTCACAGCTCCTCATATCTGTTCAGAAACTAGACAGAAGTTAAACAAGTACAAACCACAGACTGTCTGTGTCATGGAGAATACAGTCGCTGCTTTATTTATGTCTGTAGGCCGTTGTTGTGAGTGTGGACGGTCGGAGCATATACAACGTTAGCTTAGCTGATCTCCATTCAGAAAACACGCATTTTAAACGTTTTTTCGCCTGCCGTCTGTCTGCAGATATGTCAAAGCATTAATTCATGGTTTTTATTAACCGGTATCAGTATGTAGTTACTTCTGCAACATGTATTACAATTAAATCAAGGTCAAATATGTTCATCTTGTTGTAGTTGTAGCCGCCTTGCCAGCGATTCTCTCTGACCAATCAGCAGTCGAGAGTGTTTACGTCACTAGTTTAGCATATTCAGCCCGGTTGTTGGCCCGGTAAGAACCTCGATTTTGGAGGGCCAGAAAAAAATGTGGAAAAGTAGCCCTGAGCCGGAACTACCCCTGGTGGAAAAGCAAAAGAAAGCGCTGTTAGTTAGTTAGTTTCGTAACGGACGAGATGTAACAGTTGTAGCTTTTCTCAGACGCGGAGGGATACTGACTTGTGAAAAGTAACTACAATTATACCCGTGATATACGCTCATTATATCACGGCTAAGAACCAATCAGATTGCTTGATTTGATTTTAGCATATTTGTATTATTCTCTTTACTACTATGTATTATTTGTTTCTGTTTTGGTTTGAGCATTTATTTATTTACACTATAAAGTGATCTGGAGGATGCGGGCATCGATCCCGCTACTTCTCGCATGCTAAGCGAGCGCTCTACCATTTGAGCTAATCCCCCAAGATGACTTGAAGTCAGTGACGTAACATTAAAAACACACATATTGATCATACTTCCAGTTTAATTGACAGGATAGACCTTATTAGATATGGAAGAAGGAACATGAAATAAGCTGGATAAATACATGTATGAATAAATACAGAAATATATAAAAGAATAAATACATGTGGAAATAAATACAGGAATGATGATCGATCTTTGAGGGATTTATCTGCAGACGGTGAGTTATAGTCCTTTTTCTAACAGTTTAGTGCTGGGTCACAATGTGATACAGTTTAATAAACACACAAGCAATATTCCATTTAACTTGTACTTTTTAGAGTACATGTGTTATATTATAAATCCAAAATCTCAATGTAAACTACTGTATGTTGGCTCCTTATGTGTGTTTTTAAAGTTACGTCACTGACTTCAAGGCATCTTGGGGGATTAGCTCAAATGGTAGAGCGCTCGCTTAGCATGCGAGAAGTAGCGGGATCGATGCCCGCATCCTCCAGATCACTTTTCATTTACAGGATGGACCTTATTAGGTATGGAAGAAGGAACATGACATAAGCTGTTTGAATATCCTAATTCTGACAATTGAAAAGAAAAGAGGTTCAAAGGTCAAAGATGGGTTCAGGTAACAGTAAAACAGGAAACTGTGTTGTCTGGGGATGCAACATGGATGAAAGAGAAGGATGAAAGGAATATCAAAAGGTTAGGAAACTGTCAAAATAACTATCATTTCACGGGGAGACTAGGGGTAGAGGAATGTGAGAATCTGGTTCGGGATATTGTCAAATATCTGGAACAAACTCCCAGAAACCTGCAGGTCCGCTGCAACTCTGACTACTTTTAAATCCAGGCTGAAGACTTTCTTTTTGAAGCTGCTTTGAATTGAACTATTCACATCTCACACTGCACTGTAACTTTTATTCATGAACCTGTGTTATTCATGTTTTATTATCTTTGCTTTCTAATGTTTCTAAAGTGTTTTATGCTCTTAATGTCTCTCATTTTTGTAAAGCACTTTGAATTGCCTTGTGTTGAAAAGTGCTGTATAAATAAATTTGCCTTGCCTAAGCTGGATAAATAAATATATGAATAAATACAGAAATACATGACTAAATACGGGAGTATATAAAAGAATAAATACATGTGGAAATAAATATAGGAACAAATAAATAGAATAATATATAAATAAATGTATGAAATGTATTCATCTGTATTTTATTTGTATTATAGACATTTATTTATGCAGTTAATCAAAGCATATTTGTATTATTTAGTTTCCTCCTATGTTTATTATATTTTACCGTTTCTTTTTAATTTGTTTCTGTTTTGGTTTGAGCATTTATTTATTTACACTATAAAGTGATCTGGAGGATGCGGGCATCGATCCCGCTACTTCTCGCATGCTAAGCGAGCGCTCTACCATTTGAGCTAATCCCCCTGGATGCCTTTAAATAAGTGATGTAACATTAAAAACACACATACGGAGCATACTTCCAGTTTAATTTACAGGATAGACCTTATTAGATATGGAAGAAGGAACATGACATAAGCTGGATAAATACAATTATGAATCTTCAATGCTAAACTCAAAACCAACATCAGCCGTTAGCTGTTAGCCCTCAGAGCTCACAGCTCCTCATATCTGTTCAGAAACTAGACAGAAGTTAAACAAGTACAAACCACAGACTGTCTGTGTCATGGAGAATACAGTCGCTGCTTTATTTATGTCTGTAGGCCGTTGTTGTGAGTGTGGACGGTCGGAGCATATACAACGTTAGCTTAGCTGATCTCCATTCAGAAAACACGCATTTTAAACGGTTTTTCGCCTGCCGTCTGTCTGCAGATATGTCAAAGCATTAATTCATGGTTTTTATTAACCGGTATCAGTATGTAGTTACTTCTGCAACATGTATTACAATTAAATCAAGGTCAAATATGTTCATCTTGTTGTAGTTGTAGCCGCCTTGCCAGCGATTCTCTCTGACCAATCAGCAGTCGAGAGTGTTTACGTCACTAGTTTAGCATATTCAGCCCGGTTGTTGGCCCGGTAAGAACCTCGATTTTGGAGGGCCAGAAAAAAATGTGGAAAAGTAGCCCTGAGCCGGAACTACCCCTGGTGGAAAAGCAAAAGAAAGCGCTGTTAGTTAGTTAGTTTCGTAACGGACGTGATGTAACAGTTGTAGCTTTTCTCAGACGCGGAGGGATACTGACTTGTGAAAAGTAACTACAATTATACCCGTGATATACGCTCATTATATCACGGCTAAGAACCAATCAGATTGCTTGATTTGATTTTAGCATATTTGTATTATTCTCTTACTACTATGTATTATTTGTTTCTGTTTTGGTTTGAGCATTTATTTATTTACACTATAAAGTGATCTGGAGGATGCGGGCATCGATCCCGCTACTTCTCGCATGCTAAGCGAGCGCTCTACCATTTGAGCTAATCCCCCAAGATGACTTGAAGTCAGTGACGTAACATTAAAAACACACATATTGATCATACTTCCAGTTTAATTGACAGGATAGACCTTAATAGATATGGAAGAAGGAACATGAAATAAGCTGGATAAATACATGTATGAATAAATACAGAAATATATAAAAGAATAAATACATGTGGAAATAAATACAGGAATGATGATCGATCTTTGAGGGATTTATCTGCAGACGGTGAGTTATAGTCCTTTTTCTAACAGTTTAGTGCTGGGTCACAATGTGATACAGTTTAATAAACACACAAGCAATATTCCATTTAACTTGTACTTTTTAGAGTACATGTGTTATATTATAAATCCAAAATCTCAATGTAAACTGCTGTATGTTGGCTCCTTATGTGTGTTTTTAAAGTTACGTCACTGACTTCAAGGCATCTTGGGGGATTAGCTCAAATGGTAGAGCGCTCGCTTAGCATGCGAGAAGTAGCGGGATCGATGCCCGCATCCTCCAGATCACTTTTCATTTACAGGATGGACCTTATTAGGTATGGAAGAAGGAACATGACATAAGCTGTTTGAATATCCTAATTCTGACAATTGAAAAGAAAAGAGGTTCAAAGGTCAAAGATGGGTTCAGGTAACAGTAAAACAGGAAACTGTGTTGTCTGGGGATGCAACATGGATGAAAGAGAAGGATGAAAGGAATATCAAAAGGTTAGGAAACTGTCAAAATAACTATCATTTCACGGGGAGACTAGGGGTAGAGGAATGTGAGAATCTGGTTCGGGATATTGTCAAATATCTGGAACAAACTCCCAGAAACCTGCAGGTCCGCTGCAACTCTGACTACTTTTAAATCCAGGCTGAAGACTTTCTTTTTGAAGCTGCTTTTAATTGAACTATTCACATCTCACACTGCACTGTAACTTTTATTCATGAACCTGTGTTATTCATGTTTTATTATCTTTGCTTTCTAATGTTTCTAAAGTGTTTTATGCTCTTAATGTCTCTCATTTTTGTAAAGCACTTTGAATTGCCTTGTGTTGAAAAGTGCTGTATAAATAAATTTGCCTTGCCTAAGCTGGATAAATAAATATATGAATAAATACAGAAATACATGACTAAATACGGGAGTATATAAAAGAATAAATACATGTGGAAATAAATATAGGAACAAATAAATAGAATAATATATAAATAAATGTATGAAATGTATTCATCTGTGTTTTATTTGTATTATAGACATTTATTTATGCAGTTAATCAAAGCATATTTGTATTATTTAGTTTCCTCCTTTGTTTATTTATATTTTACCGTTTCTTTTTAATTTGTTTCTGTTTTGGTTTGAGCATTTATTTATTTACACTATAAAGTGATCTGGAGGATGCGGGCATCGATCCCGCTACTTCTCGCATGCTAAGCGAGCGCTCTACCATTTGAGCTAATCCCCCAAGATGACTTGAAGTCAGTGACGTAACATTAAAAACACACATATTGATCATACTTCCAGTTTAATTGACAGGATAGACCTTATTAGATATGGAAGAAGGAACATGAAATAAGCTGGATAAATACATGTATGAATAAATACAGAAATATATAAAAGAATAAATACATGTGGAAATAAATACAGGAATGATGATCGATCTTTGAGGGATTTATCTGCAGACGGTGAGTTATAGTCCTTTTTCTAACAGTTTAGTGCTGGGTCACAATGTGATACAGTTTAATAAACACACAAGCAATATTCCATTTAACTTGTACTTTTTAGAGTACATGTGTTATATTATAAATCCAAAATCTCAATGTAAACTACTGTATGTTGGCTCCTTATGTGTGTTTTTAAAGTTACGTCACTGACTTCAAGGCATCTTGGGGGATTAGCTCAAATGGTAGAGCGCTCGCTTAGCATGCGAGAAGTAGCGGGATCGATGCCCGCATCCTCCAGATCACTTTTCATTTACAGGATGGACCTTATTAGGTATGGAAGAAGGAACATGACATAAGCTGTTTGAATATCCTAATTCTGACAATTGAAAAGAAAAGAGGTTCAAAGGTCAAAGATGGGTTCAGGTAACAGTAAAACAGGAAACTGTGTTGTCTGGGGATGCAACATGGATGAAAGAGAAGGATGAAAGGAATATCAAAAGGTTAGGAAACTGTCAAAATAACTATCATTTCACGGGGAGACTAGGGGTAGAGGAATGTGAGAATCTGGTTCGGGATATTGTCAAATATCTGGAACAAACTCCCAGAAACCTGCAGGTCCGCTGCAACTCTGACTACTTTTAAATCCAGGCTGAAGACTTTCTGTCTGAAGCTGCTTTGAATTGAACTATTCACATCTCACACTGCACTGTAACTTTTATTCATGAACCTGTGTTATTCATGTTTTATTATCTTTGCTTTCTAATGTTTCTAAAGTGTTTTATGCTCTTAATGTCTCTCATTTTTGTAAAGCACTTTGAATTGCCTTGTGTTGAAAAGTGCTGTATAAATAAATTTGCCTTGCCTAAGCTGGATAAATAAATATATGAATAAATACAGAAATACATGACTAAATACGGGAGTATATAAAAGAATAAATACATGTGGAAATAAATATAGGAACAAATAAATAGAATAATATATAAATAAATGTATGAAATGTATTCATCTGTGTTTTATTTGTATTATAGACATTTATTTATGCAGTTAATGAAAGCATATTTGTATTATTTAGTTTCCTCCTTTGTTTATTTATATTTTACCGTTTCTTTTTAATTTGTTTCTGTTTTGGTTTGAGCATTTATTTATTTACACTATAAAGTGATCTGGAGGATGCGGGCATCGATCCCGCTACTTCTCGCATGCTAAGCGAGCGCTCTACCATTTGAGCTAATCCCCCAAGATGCCTTGAAGTCAGTGACGTAACATTAAAAACACACATATGGAGCATACCTCCAGTTTAATTTACAGGATAGACCTTATTAGATATGGAAGAAGGAACATGACATAAGCTGGATAAATACAATTATGAATCTTCAATGCTAACCACAAAACCAACATCAGCCGTTAGCTGTTAGCCCTCAGAGCTCACAGCTCCTCATATCTGTTCAGAAACTAGACAGAAGTTAAACAAGTACAAACCACAGACTGTCTGTGTCATGGAGAATACAGTCGCTGCTTTATTTATGTCTGTAGGCCGTTGTTGTGAGTGTGGACGGTCGGAGCATATACAACGTTAGCTTAGCCGATCTCCATTCAGAAAACACGCATTTTAAACGGTTTTTCGCCTGCCGTCTGTCTGCAGATATGTCAAAGCATTAATTTGTGGTTTTTACTAACCGGTATCAGTATGTTGTTACTTCTGCAACATGTATTACAATTAAATCACGGTCAAATATGTTCATCTTGTTGTATTTGTAGCCCCCTTGCCAGCGATTCTCTCTGACCAATCAGCAGTCGTGAGTTTTTACGTCACTAGTTTAGCATATTCAGCCCGGTTGTTGGCCCGGTAAGAACCTCGATCTTGGAGGGCCAGAAAAAATGTGGAAAAGTAGCCCTGAGCCGGAACTACCCCTGGTGGAAAAGCAAAAGAAAGCGCTGTTAGTTAGCTAGTTTCGTAACGGACGTAATGTAACAGTTATAACGGTTGTAGTTTTGTCAGACGCGGAGGGATACTGACCTGTGAAAAGTAACTACAATTTTACCCGTGATATACGCTCATTATATCACGGCTAAGAACCAATCACATTGCTTGATTTGACTTGTTCGTTTTACAACCTTTTATTTATGCAGTTAATCAAAGCATATTTGTATTATTCTGTTTACTTCTATGTATATTAATATATTTCGGGTTTTGTCTATTTTTTTCTGTTTTGGCTCGAGCATTTATTTATTAATACCATAAGGCAATCTGGAGGATGCGGGCATCGATCCCGCTACTTCTCGCATGCTAAGCGAGCGCTCTACCATTTGAGCTAATCCCCCAAGATGCCTTTAGAGCAGTGACGTAACATTAAAAACACACATATTGATCATACTTCCAGTTTAATTGACAGGATAGACCTTATTATATATGGAAGAAGGAACATGACATAAGCTGGATAAATACATGTATGAATAAATACAGAAATACATAAAATAATAAATACACGTGGAAATAAATACAGGAATGATGATCGATCTTTGAGGGATTTATCTGCAGACGGTGAGTTATAGTCCTTTTTCTAACAGTTTAGTGCTGGGTCACAATGTGATACAGTTTAATAAACTCACAAGCAATATACCATTTAACTTGTACTTTTTAGAGTACATGTGTTATATTATAAATCCAAAATCTCAATGTAAACTACTGTATGTTGGCTCCTTATGTGTGTTTTTAAAGTTACGTCACTGACTTCAAGGCATCTTGGGGGATTAGCTCAAATGGTAGAGCGCTCGCTTAGCATGCGAGAAGTAGCGGGATCGATGCCCGCATCCTCCAGATCACTTTTCATTTACAGGATGGACCTTATTAGGTATGGAAGAAGGAACATGACATAAGCTGTTTGAATATCCTCATTCTGGGCATTTAAAAGAAAAGAGGTTCAAAGGTCAAAGATGGGTTCAGGTAACAGTAAAACAGGAAACTGTGTTGTCTGGGGATGCAACATGGATGAAAGAGAAGGATGAAAGGAATATCAAAAGGTTAGGAAACTGTGAAAATAACTATAATTTCACGGGAAGACTAGCGGTAGAGGAATGTGAGAATCTGGTTCGGGATATTGCCAAATATCTGGAACAAACTCCCAGAAACCTGCAGGTCCGCTGCAACTCTGACTACTTTTAAATCCAGGCTGAAGACTTTCTTTTTGCCGCTGCTTTGAATTGAACTATTCACATCTCACACTGCACTGTAACTTTTATTCATGAACCTGTGTTATTCATGTTTTATTATCTTTGCTTTCTAATGTTTCTAAAGTGTTTTATGCTCTTAATGTCTCTCATTTTTGTAAAGCACTTTGAATTGCCTTGTGTTGAAAAGTGCTGTATAAATAAATTTGCTGGATAAATAAATATATGAATAAATACAGAAATACATGACTAAATACAGGAGTATTTAAAAGAATAAATTCATGTGGAAATAAATATAGGAACAAATAAATAGAAGAATATATAAATAAATGTATTCATCTGGGTTTTATTTGTATTATAGACATTTATGTATGCAGTTAATCAAAGCATATTTGTATTATTTAGTTTCCTCCTTTGTTTATTAATATTTTACCGTTTCTTTTTAATTTGTTTCCGTATTTGTTCCTGAATTAATTAATTTACACTATAAAGTGATCTGGAGGATGCGGGCATCGATCGCGCTACTTCTCGCATGCTAAGCGAGCGCTCTACCATTTGAGCTAATCCCCCTGGATGCCTTTAGACCAGTGACGTAACATTAAAAACACACATATGGAGCATACTTCCAGTTTAATTGACAGGATAGACCTTATTAGATATGGACAGTGTTGGGACTAACGCGATACAAAGTAACGTGTTACTGTAACGCCGTTATTTTTGGCAGTAACTAGTACTCTAACGCATTACTTTTTAAATTCAGTAACTCAGTTACCGTTACTACATGGTGCGTTACTCCGTTACTGCGTTAGTTTTTTTATATAGTCAACAGCCAGGCGAACAGAGATGAGAACTGTACTTAAGTACTTGAGTAAATGTACTTAGATACTTCCTGTGTCTCATGCGGAGACGGGCTGTGGGCGTGTTTGTGTTGTTTACTAACAAGACTATCATGGCGGCGGCGGAGCTCAAGTCTAGTTTCTCCACCTGGAGATATTCTCACTATTTCACTTTTGTCGAGCACAAAGAAAATAACGTTTTAGTTAAATGTAAGTTGTGTCCTGGCGGGTCAAAAAGCCTATCTACTGCCCAAACCAGTCATTCAAATCTCTTAAAACATCTGCAGAAACAACATGCTGGGACGAAGCTAGTAGCTAAGACCACAGAGACTCAGCCGACGCCACATCCACCTGCACCTGCACCTAAGCAGCAGCGGCTGGATTTTAACCAAGGGACTGCTAGCCAGGGGAAAGTCCATAAAGCCATTGCACGGTATGTTGTAGAACACATGCAGGCTATCGCTACAGTGGAGTCACCCGCTTTCAGGGAGCTAGTTAGCATGATAGCATGTCCGGGCGGCACACGGCATATGGGACGGACAACGTTTTCCAACTACCTGGAGAAAGAATATACAACAATGATATATAAGGGCATTCATATAATGGGAGCCCTTTTTTTAAGTAACTAAAACGTTACTTTTCACAGTAACGCATTACTTTTTGGTGTAAGTAATCAGTAAAGTAACTGAGTTACTTTTGAAATGAAGTAACTAGTAATGGTAACTAGTTACTGGTTTTCAGTAACTAGCACAACACTGGATATGGAAGAAGGAACATGACATAAACTGAATAAATACAAGTATGAATCTTCAATGCGAACCACAAAACCAACATCAGCCGTTAGCTGTTAGCCCTCAGAGCTCACAGCTCCTCATATCTGTTCAGAAACTAGACAAAAGTTAAACAAGTACAAACCACAGACTGCCTGTGTCATGGCGAATACAGTCACTGCTTTATTTATGTCTGTAGGCCGCTGTTGTGAGTGTGGACGGTCGGAGCATATACAACGTTAGCTTAGCCGATCTCCATTCAGAAAACACGCATTTTAAAGGTTTTTCACCTGCCGTCTGTCTGCAGACTTGTCAAAGCATTAATTCGTGGTTTTTACTAACCGGTATCAGTATGTTGTTACTTCTGCATCATTTTGAAACTTGGATTACAATTAAATCACGGTCAAATATGTTCATCTTGTTGTAGTTGTAGCCGCCTTGCCAGCGATTCTCTCTGACCAATCAGCAGTTCAGAGTGTTTACGTCACTAGTTGGGCCTATTCAGCCCGGTTGTTGGCCCGGTAAGAACCTCGATTTTGGAGGGCCAGAAAAAAATGTGGAAAAGTAGCCCTGAGCCGGAACTACCCCTGGTGGAAAAGCAAAAGAAAGAGGGGTGGTGTGCTACGTGCTGCAGTGGGAATGCGTCATTAAGTATGGAAGAAGGAACATGACATAAGCTGGATAAATACATGTATGAATAAATACAGAAATATATAAAAGAATAAATACATGTGGAAATAAATATAGGAATGATGATCGATCTTTGAGGGATTTATCTGCAGACGGTGAGTTATAGTCCTTTTTCTAACAGTTTAGTGCTGGGGTCACAATGTGATACAGTTTAATAAACATACAAGCAATATACCATTTAACTTGTACTTTTTAGAGTACATGTGTTATATCATAAATCCAAAATCTCAATGTAAACTACTGTATGTTGGCTCCTTATGTGTGTTTTTAAAGTTACGTCACTGACTTCAAGGCATCTTGGGGGATTAGCTCAAATGGTAGAGCGCTCGCTTAGCATGCGAGAAGTAGCGGGATCGATGCCCGCATCCTCCAGATCACTTTTCATTTACAGGATGGACCTTATTAGGTATGGAAGAAGGAACATGACATAAGCTGTTTGAATATCCTCATTCTGGGAATTGAAAAGAAAAGAGGTTTAAAGTTCAAAGATGGGTTCAGGTAACAGTAAAACAGGAAACTGTGTTGTCTGGGGATGCAACATGGATGAAAGAGAAGGATGAAAGGAATATCAAAAGGTTAGGAAACTGTCAAAATAACTATCATTTCAAGGGGAGACTAGGGGTAGAGGAATGTGAGAATCTGGTTCGGGATATTGTCAAATATCTGGAAACTCCCAGAAACCTGCAGGTCCACTGCAACTCTGACTACTTTTAAATCCAGGCTGAAGACTTTCTTTTTGAAGCTGCTTTGAATTGAACTATTCACATCTCACACTGCACTGTAACTTTTATTCATGAACCTGTGTTATTCATGTTTTATTATCTTTGCTTTCTAATGTTTCTAAAGTGTTTTATGCTCTTAATGTCTCTCATGTTTATAAAGCACTTTGAATTGCCTTGTGTTGAAAAGTGCTGTATAAATAAACTTGCCTTGCCTAAACTGGATAAATAAATATATGAATAAATACAGAAATACATGACTAAATACAGGAGTATATAAAAGAATAAATACATGTGGAAATAAATATAGGAACAAATAAATAGAAGAATATATAAATAAATGTATGAAATGTATTCATTTGTTTTATTTGTATTATAGACATTTATTTATGCAGTTAATCAAAGCATATTTGTATTATTTAGTTTCCTCCTTTATTTATTAACTATATAACCGTTTATTTTTTAATTTGTTTCTGTTTTTGTTCGAGCATTAATTAATTTACACTATAAAGTGATTTGGAGGATGCGGGCATCGATCCCGCTACTTCTCGCATGCTAAGCGAGCGCTCTACCATTTGAGCTAATCCCCCTGGATGCCTTTAAAGCAGTGACGTAACATTAAAAACACACTATGGAGCATACCTCCAGTTTAATTTACAGGATAGACCTTATTAGATATGGAAGAAGGAACATGACTAAGCTGGATAAATAAAAGTATGAATCTTCAATGCTAACCACAAAACCAACATCAGCCGTTAGCTGTTAGCCCTCAGAGCTCACAGCTCCTCATATCTGTTCAGAAACTAGACAAAAGTTAAACAAGTACAAACCACAGACTGTCTGTGTCATGGAGAATACAGTCGCTGCTTTATTTATGTCTGTAGGCCGTTGTTGTGAGTGTGGACGGTCGGAGCATATACAACGTTAGCCTAGCCGATCTCCATTCAGAAAACACGCATTTTAAACGGTCTTTCGCCTGCGGTCTGTCTGCAGACTTGTCAAAGCATTAATCTGTGGTTTTTACTAACCGGTATCAGTGTGTTGTTACTTCGGCATCATTTTGAAATGTGTATTACAATTAAATCACGGTCAAATATGTTCATCTTGTTGTAGTTGTAGCCCCCTTGCCAGCGATTCTCTCTGACCAATCAGCAGTCGAGAGTGTTTACGTCACTAGTTTAGCATATTCAGCCCGGTTGTTGGCTCGGTAAGAAGCTTGATGTTGGAGGGCTAGAAAAAATGTGAAAAAGTAGCCCTGAGCCGGAACTACCCCTGGTGGAAAAGTAAAAGAAAGGGGGGTGGTGTGCTACGTGCTGCAGTGGGAATGCGCCATTAAATATGGAAGAAGGAACATGACATAAGATTGATAAATAAATGTATGAATAAATACAGAAGTATATAAAAGAATAAATACTAATGCTGTCAAAATTATCGCGCTAACGGCGGTGATTAATTAATTTAATTAATTGCGTTAAAATATTTACATCCCAACAGTGGCAGCGCCAGGGTACGGCTGGGGTAGGCTACACCCATACCAAGAAATGGCTTAGCCCCACCATGAAAAATGATGTTAAAGTAAGCAAAATAAAGTCCGCCAACTCGCGCCGAGAATTGCACAGCCAGCAGTTAGTAAGATTGATTTCAGTCGCCACTTGTCTGGAAATACCATAATATTACAATGTCTTCTGGCCAATCAGAATCAAGATAACAGCGTGGTGTTGTTGCAGGAAGTCCCGACGGAGAATACTTTTGCTGTAGTTCAGGTAACACATAACTGGTACGCAGGTTATGTACGTAATCTGCAATGCGTACCGTCCGTCACTTGTGTCACAAAGCGCATTTGCGTACCGACGTACTTGTGAAGCTTTTCCAGAAGGCGGTTAGATCACCGGACGACAGAGTCAGTCTCCATGTGCACAGACAGGGCTGCTGTTAACGTCGGTCTGTACAACGGACTTGTGCCAAAACTACGCCAACCGGCTGCGGAGGGAGACTCCCCCCTTCACTGGAGAACTGTGCTAAAACAGCTGATCACAACGTTCACACTGACCCCTCCCCCCGTCGACTTTCCTGAAGTACTCCCCCGTTGATAGAAATCAACACGTAATGAATTCAGACCCAACGGTTTGATGATTGATAGGTGCTCTCTTTAATTTTGACACACAGAATAATAAACATGTTAAATGGATATATCCGCCTTCTTTCATTTATCTTTCCATTCCCAACAATATACATAAAGAAATGGCATATTTTGGAAATAGTTCGAATGGTGATTAATCATGATTAATTAATTTTTAAACTGTGATTAATCTGATTAAAAATTGTTTGACAGCCCTATTAAATACATGTGGAAATAAATATAGGAATGATGGTCGATTTTTGAGGGATTTATCTGCAGACGGTGAGTTATAGTCCTTTTTCTAACAGTTTAGTGCTGGGGTCACAATGTGATACAGTTTAATAAACACACAAGCAATATACCATTTAACTTGTACTTTTTAGAGTACATGTGTTACATTATAAATCCAAAATCCCAATGTAAACTACTGTATGTTGGCTCCTTATGTGTGTTTTTAAAGTTACGTCACTGACTTCAAGGCATCTTGGGGGATTAGCTCAAATGGTAGAGCGCTCGCTTAGCATGCGAGAAGTAGCGGGATCGATGCCCGCATCCTCCAGATCATTTTTCATTTACAGGATGGACCTTATTAGGTATGGAAGAAGGAACATGACATAATAGACATAAGCTGGATAAATAAATGTATGAATAAATACAGGAATATATAGAAGAATGTATGAAATGTATTCATGTGTGTTTTATTTGTATTATAATTGTATGTGTAACTTTTATTTATTTAAAACCATTTTAAATAAAGTTAATCAAAGCATATTTGTATTATTCTGTTTACTCCTATGTTTATTAATATATTTCCGGTTTGTTTATTTGTTTCTGTTTTGGTTCAAGCATTTATTTATTTATACTATAAAGTGATCTGGAGGATGCGGGCATCGATCCCGCTACTTCTCGCATGCTAAGCGAGCGCTCTACCATTTGAGCTAATCCCCCAAGATGCCTTGAAGTCAGTGACGTAACATCAAAAACACACATAAGGAGCCAACATACAGTAGTTTACATTGAGCTTTTGGATTTATAATATAACACATGTACTCTAAAAAGTACATGTTAAATGGTATATTGCTTGTGTGTTTCTTAAACTGTATCACATTGTGACCCAGCACTAAACTGTTAGAAAAAGGACTATAACTCACCGTCTGCAGATAAATCCCTCAAAGATCGATCATCATTCCTGTATTTATTCATACATGTATTTATCCAGCTTATGTCATGTTCCTTCTTCCATATATAGTAACGTCTATCCTGTAAATTAGACTAGAAGTATGATCAATATGTGTGTTTTTGATGTTACCTCACTGCTCTAAAGGCATCTTGTGGGATTAGCTCCAATGGTAGAAAGTTGCGAGGCTCGCTGCTGCGAGGAGCGGACAGTGTGAGCTGGATTACTGGTATGGTTTCCTGGTTGCTGCGTGGGCTCGGCGAGACACAGCGAAACCCAGCCCGAAACCAGCCGGAGCACACCCACACCCGCTGCCTGGCTGCATGTGAGTCTGTGTGTGTGCTCACCCTCAATTGGGTATGGTCACGTCACAGTACCCAGGAAGAAAAAGAGAAATGTCCAACGAGGCGTTCTGGGGCAGCATAGACAGGACTTTCTGTGTTAGAGTTTTACTCGCTACAGGGTGTACTTTGATGGTTTGTGACTCTGCAGACCGTTTACATGCAGAAAAAGCTACATAACGGGAAAGCATGACATGGGACCTTTAAAAAGCAAAGATAATAAAACATGAATAGCACAGGTTCATGAATAAAAGTTACAGTGCAGTGTGAGATGTGAATAGTTCAATTCAAAGCAGCTTCAGAAAGAAAGTCTTCAGCCTGGATTTAAAAGTAGTCAGAGTTGCAGCGGACCTGCAGGTTTCTGGGAGTTTGTTCCAGATATTTGACAATATCCCGAACCAGATTCTCACATTCCTCTACTCCTAGTCTTCCCGTGAAATGATAGTTATTTTGACAATTTCCTAACCTTTTGATATTCCTTTCATCCTTCTCTTTCATCCATGTTGCATCCCCAGACAACACAGTTTCCTGTTTTACTGTTACCTGAACCCATCTTTGACCTTTCAACACTTTTCTTTTCAATTCCCAGAATTAGGATATTCAAACAGCTTATGTCATTTTCCTTTTTCCATACCTCATAAGGTCCATCCTGTAAATGAAAAGTGATCTGGAGGATGCGGGCATCGATCCCGCTACTTCTCGCATGCTAAGCGAGCGCTCTACCATTTGAGCTAATCCCCCAAGATGCCTTGAAGTCAGTGACGTAACATCAAAAACACACATAAGGAGCCAACATACTGTAGTTTACATTGAGATTTTGGATTTATAATATAACACATGTACTCTAAAAAGTACAAGTTAAATGGTATATTGCTTGTGTGTTTATTAAACTGTATCACATTGTGACCCCAGCACTAAACTGTTAGAAAAAGGACTATAACTCACCGTCTGCAGATAAATCCCTCAAAGATCGATCATCATGGAGTTTCAGGCTCTGCACTTTCCCTCCTCACCTCATACCTCAAAGACCGCACCTACAGGGTTACTTGGAGAGGGTCGGAGTCTGACCCTTGTCAATTAACTACAGGGGTCCCTCAGGGCTTTGTTCTTGGTCCCCTCCTCTTCTCCTTGTACACAAACTCGCTCGGATCAGTCATTAGCCCGCATGGTTTTTCATACCACTGCTACGCTGACGACACCCAATTAATTCTGTCCTTTCCCCGCTCAGAGACCCAGGTCGTCGCACGCATCTCTGCTTGTTTAGCTGACATCTCTCAGTGGATGTCCGCTCATCATCTCAAGCTCAACCTTGACAAAACTGAACTGCTTTTCCTTCCGGGAAAAGATTGTCCCACTCTTGACCCAACAATCAACATCGGCACCTCTGCTGTCTCCCCGACCCAGACTGCAAGGAATCTGGGTGTGATCCTAGATAACAACCTGTCCTTCACTGAAAACATCGCTGCTACAACCCGCTGCTGCAGATACACGCTTTACAACATCAGGAGGATGCGTCCCCTCCTGACCCAGAAAGCCACGCAGGTTCTGGTCCAGGCTCTCGTCACCTCACGCCTAGACTACTGCAACTCCCTCCTGGCTGGTCTACCTGCATGTGCCATCCGACCTCTGCAGCTCATCCAGAATGCAGCGGCTCGTCTGGTCTTCAACCTTCCTAAATTCTCCCACACCACGCCGCTCCTCCGCTCCCTCCACTGGCTTCCGGTAACTGCTAGAATCCACTTCAAGACACTGGTACTTGCGTACCATGCTGCGAATGGATCTGGCCCTTCCTACATCCAGGACATGGTTAAACCGTACACCCCAGCGCGTGCACTCCGCTCTGCATCAACCAAACGGCTCGCTGCACCCTCGCTGCGAAGGGGACCCAAGTTCCCATCAGCAAAAACATGTGGGTTTGCTATCCTGGCTCCAAGATGGTGGAATGAGCTCCCATTGACATCAGGACAGCAGAAAGCTTACACACCTTCCGGCGCAGACTGAAAACTCATCTCTTTCGACTCCACCTCGAGCGATAGAATGACTAACAAAGAACTGCTAACAGAGCACTTATATACTAATAAAGGACTGGCTTATCTAAAGCCAGTTGAGTAGCACTTGAAATGTTTGACTCTATGAAGCCTGATGTACTTTATGATTCTGTTTTCTTCAAGTTTGTATTTTGTTGGTTGAACGCACTTATTGTAAGTCGCTTTGGATAAAAGCGTCAGCTAAATGTAATGTAATCATTCCTATATTTATTTCCACATGTATTTAGTCTTTTATATATTTCTGTATTTATTCATCCATGTATTTATCGAGCTTCATTCATTCTTCCATATCTAATAAGGTCTATCCTGTAAATTAAACTGGAAGTATGCTCCATATGTGTGGATTTCATGTTACGTCAATGCTCTAAACCAGGGGTGGGGAACATTTTTCCTTTTTTAATTATTTTGAGCTCTAGATTTCTTAAATGTTTTGCGTGTGTTTATAAATGACCTTGAGGGACATATCAAATGGTCTCAGGGGCCGTATACGTTCAGGGGGCAGACCTTCCCCACAACTACTCAAATGGTAGAGCGCTCGCTTAGCATGCGAGAAGTAGCGGGATCGATGCCCGCATCCTCCAGATCAGTTTTTCATTTCCAGGATAGACCTTATTAGGTATGAAAGAAGGAACATGACATAATAGACATAAGCTGGATAAATACAATTATGAATCTTCAATGCGAACCACAAAACTAAAACATCAGCCGTTAGCCGTTAGCACCCAGAGCTCACAGCTCCTCATATCTGTTCAGAAACTAGACAGAAGTTAAACAAGTACACACCACAGACTGCCTGTGTCATGGCGAATACAGTCGCTGCTTTATTTATGTCTGTAGGCCGTTGTTGTGAGTGTGGACGGTCGGAGCATATACAATGTTAGCTTAGCTGATCTCCATTCAGAAAACAAGCATTTTAAAAGGTTTTTCGCCTGCCGTCTGTCTGCAGACTTGTCAAAGCATTAATTCATGGTTTATACTAACCGGTATCAGTATGTTGTTACTTCGGCATCATTTTGAAACGTGTATTACAATTAAATCAAGGTCAAATATGTTCATCTTGTTGTAGTTGTAGCTGCCTTGCCAGCGATTCTCTCAGACCAATCAGCAGTTGAGAGTTTTTACGTCACTAGTTTAGCATATTCAGCCCGGTTGTTGGCCCGGTAAGAACCTCGATTTTGGAGGGCCAGAAAAAATGTGAAAAAGTAGCCCTGAGCCGGAACTACCCCTGGTGGAAAAGCAAAAGAAAGCGCTGTTAGTTAGTTAGTTAGTTTCGTAACGGACGTAATGTAACAGTTGTAACGGTTGTAGCTTTTGTCAGACGCGGAGGGATACTGACTTGTGAAAAGTAACTAGAATTCTACCCGTGATATACGCTCATTATATCACGGCTAAGAACCAATCAGATTGCTTGATTTGATTTTAGCATATTTGTATTATTCTGTTTACTATTATGTTTATTAATATTATATAATAATAAAGAAATAATTGTTTCTGTTTTGGTTCGAGCATTTATTTATTTATACTATAAAGTGATCTGGAGGATGCGGGCATCGATCCCGCTACTTCTCGCATGCTAAGCGAGCGCTCTACCATTTGAGCTAATCCCCCAAGATGCCTTGAAGTCAGTGACGTAACATCAAAAACACACACAAGGAGCCAACATACAGTAGTTTACATTGGGATTTTGGATTTATAATATAACACATGTACTCTAAAAAGTACAAGTTAAATGGTATATTGCTTGTGTGTTTATTAAACTGTATCACATTGTGACCCCAGCACTAAACTGTTAGAAAAAGGACTATAACTCACCGTCTGCAGATAAATCCCTCAAAGATCGATCATCATTCCTATATTTAATTCTTCTTTCATGTATTCCTGTATGTATTCATACATTTATTTATCCAGTTTAGGCAAGGCAAGTTTATTTATACAGCACTTTTCTACACAAGGCAATTCAAAGTGCTTTACAAAAATGAAAGACATTAAGAGCATAAAACACTTTAGAAACATTAAAGGTCCCATGTCATGGCCATTTCTACTGATCATAATTCCATGGTTGAGTTCTTTAGAATAGATTTACATTGTTCAATTCTCCAAACTCACATTGGCTTCTCATACAGCATCTCTGTATAGCATGTGTATTCACTCTCTGTCCTAAACGGCTTGTTGGAGCTCCTGCCCCCCCCCTCCCTGTGAGCCCACTCTGTTCTGATGAACGTTACAGCTGAACATCAGTGATTATGTGTTACAATGGCGTTTGTTAGCAACCAGAAAATGACACCAGTGATGACAAACAGATGAGAATGCTGCGTGGGGTCTGGGTGCCGTGTTGGCGGGACGTTGCGAGGCTCGCTGCTGCGAGGAGCGGACAGTGTGAGTTGGATTACTGGTGTGGTTTCCTGGTTGCTGCGTGGGCTCGGCGAGACACAGCGAAACCCAGCCCGAAACCAGCCCGAGCACACCCACACCCGCTGCCTGGCTGCATGTGAGTCTGTGTGTGTGCTCACCCTCAATTGGGTATGGTCACGTCACAGTACCCAGGAAGAAAAAGAGAAATGTCCAACGAGGCGTTCTGGGGCAGCACAGACAGGTATTCTCTGTGTTAGAGTTTTACTCGCTACAGGGTGTACTTTGATGGTTTGTGACTCTGCAGACCGTTTACATGCAGAAAAAGCTACATAACACACAAGGGGACGGGTGATAACCGGAAAAGCATGACATGGGACCTTTAAAAAGCAAAGATAATAAAACATGAATAACACAGGTTCATGACTAAAAGTTACAGTGCAGTGTGAGATGTGAATAGTTCAATTAAAAGCAGCTTCAAAAAGAAAGTCTTCAGCCTGGATTTAAAAGTAGTCAGAGTTGCAGCGGACCTGCAGGTTTCTGGGAGTTTGTTCCAGATATTTGACAATATCCCGAACCAGATTCTCACATTCCTCTACCCCTAGTCTCCCCGTGAAATGATAGTTATTTTGACAGTTTCCTAACCTTTTCATATTCCTTTCATCCTTCTCTTTCATCCATGTTGCATCCCCAGACAACACAGTTTCCTGTTTTACTGTTACGTGAACCCATCTTTGAACTTTAAACCTCTTTTCTTTTAAATTCCCAGAATTAGGATATTCCAACAGCTTATGTCAATTCCTTCTTCCATACCTAATAAGGTCCATCCTGTAAATGAAAAGTGATCTGGAGGATGCGGGCATCGATCCCGCTACTTCTCGCATGCTAAGCGAGCGCTCTACCATTTGAGCTAATCCCCCAAGATGCCTTGAAGTCAGTGACGTAACTTTAAAAACACACATAAGGAGCCAACATACAGTAGTTTACATTGAGATTTTGGATTTATGATATAACACATGTACTCTAAAAAGTGTGTTTATTAAACTGTATCACATTGTGACCCCAGCACTAAACTGTTAGAAAAAGGACTATAACTCACCGTCTGCAGATAAATCCCTCAAAGATCGATCATCATTCCTATATTTATTTCCACATGTATTTATTATTTTATATATTTCTGTATTTATTCATACATGTATTTATCCAGCTTATGTCATGTTCCTTCTTCCATATTTAATGACGCATTCCCACTGAAGCACGTAGCACACCGCCCCTCTTTCTTTTGCTTTTCCACCAGGGGTAGTTCCGGCTCAGGGCTACTTTTCCACATTTTTTTCTGGCCCTCCAAAATCGAGGTTCTTACCGGGCCAACAACCGGGCTGAATATGCTAAACTAGTGACGTAAACACTCTCGACTGCTGATTGGTCAGAGAGAATCGCTGGCAAGGCGGCTACAACTACAACAAGATGAACATATTTGACCGTGATTTAATTGTAATACATGTTGCAGAAGTAACAACATACTGATACCGGTTAGTAAAAACCACGAATTAATGCTTTGACAAGTCTGCAGACAGACGGCAGGTGAAAAACCTTTAAAATGCGTGTTTTCTGAATGGAGATCGGCTAAGCTAACGTTGTATATGCTCCGACCGTCCACACTCACAACAACGGCCTACAGACATAAATAAAGCAGCGACTGTATTCTCCATGACACAGGCAGTCTGTGGTTTGTACTTGTTTAACTTCTGTCTAGTTTCTGAACAGATATGAGGAGCTGTGAGCTCTGAGGGCTAACAGCTAACGGCTGATGTTGGTTTTGTGTTTAGCATTGAAGATTCATACTTGTATTTATCCAGCTTATGTCATGTTCCTTCTTCCATATCTAATAAGGTCTATCCTGTAAATTAAACTGGAGGTATGCTCCATATGTGTGTTTTTAATGTTACGTCACTGCTCTAAAGGCATCCAGGGGGATTAGCTCAAATGGTAGAGCGCTCGCTTAGCATGCGAGAAGTAGCGGGATCGATGCCCGCATCCTCCAGATCACTTTATAGTGTAGATAAATAAATGCTCGAACCAAAACCCAAATAAATACATAAAACTTGAAACATATTAATAAACATAGTAGTGAACAGAGCAATACAAATATGCTTCGATTAACTGCATAAATAAATGTTTATAATACAAATTAAAAAACAGATGAATACATTTCATACATTTATTTATATATTCTTCTATTTATTTGTTCCTATATTTATTCCCACATGTATTTATTCTTTTACATACTCCTGTTTTAGTCATGTATTTCTGTATTTATTCATACATTTATTTATCCAGTTTAGGCAAGGCAAGTTTATTTATACAGCACTTTTCAACACAAGGCAATTCAACGTGCTTTACAAAAATGAGAGACATTAAGAGCATAAAACACTTTAGAAACATTAGAAAGCAAAGATAATAAAACATGAATAACACAGGTTCATGAATAAAAGTTACAGTGCAGTGTGAGATGTGAATAGTTCAATTCAAAGCAGCTTCAGAAAGAAAGTCTTCAGCCTGGATTTAAAAGTAGTCAGAGTTGCAGTGGACCTGCAGGTTTCTGGGAGTTTGTTCCAGATATTTGACAATATCCCGAACCAGATTCTCACATTCCTCTACCCCTAGTCTCCCCGTGAAATGATAGTTATTTTGACAGTTTCCTAACCTTTTCATATTCCTTTCATCCTTCTCTTTCATCCATGTTGCATCCCCAGACAACACAGTTTCCTGTTTTACTGTTACCTGAACCCATCTTTGACCTTTGAACCTCTTTTCTTTTCAATTCCCAGGCTGCATTCTTGGGCTGAAGTCGAATAGTCCATTTAGCTTAGGAACCTTCCTAAAGGAGTGAAATGACCCGGAAGTCCCTCAGTGGCAGCCATGATAAGTGCCGTTCCAATTCTCTCGAATGATGAGAATGAAAGGAAAGGAGGTTTCAAACTTCCTTTATAACCTCCTTTAGCTTAGGAACCACTGGACCTCCCTAACCGACAGGAGAGGAAAATGCTGCCCCACAATGCATTGCAGCCGCAGCATTTGCCGTCACTCAACAGTCGGCCGTTCACGGAAACAACCGATTATGACGGAGAAATTATATCATGAAAGTTACGGTGCTTATTAAGCTTTTTAAAACATAGGTGGTAAGTTGCAACGTGCTTTGTTTTGAACGTTCATCAGTATTATAATCAAAAAGAGAAATATGAACGTTAGTTTTCACTGAAATTATCAAATAAAGTCAACATTTCAGTCTTTACTGAGCTGTGGGGTTTGTTCAACTTCTAAAAGATGTTTGAATGGTGATATACACAGAGATAGATGTTAAGGACTAACGTTTATAATAAATACATCTGTATTGATTTTAAGATCTTTAGTTCATACAATCATACGTATTGGGATCATTTGTATTAATGTGGACCGGAGGGAGAGGGTGACGAGCAGAAGTTTCACTTTCCTTTTTTATTTCAATTCCAGCTTTGGTCCTGAAGAATATGTTTCTCTGTTGTCCACGTTCATAAAGCAAAGCAGCAGCATCAGAGCACGGTGCAGAGTCTCTAGATGAGTTTACAGCAGTCCCTCGTTCTTATTAAACATCCATGTTGTAGTCCGCTGTATAGAAAACTGTGGTTTCCATGGTTTCCCCACAGCAGCAGACGCACATTCAGGACGTCCGCTGGCGCATCATAACACGTCGGATAGAGAAAGTGCAGTCGATTCTCTAAAGTACCGCAGTCTCTTCTCCTAAGTCCTTTTGAATTCTCCTATCCACTATCCCTTAACCCCTTGACGTTTCACTCAGAGGTCAAGGGATAGACGATAGGGTTAGAACTTAGGAGCTGATTTTTAAACTATCCGACTGCAGCCCAATAGTCCATTTAGCTTAGGAACCTTCCTAACCGAGTGAAATGACCCGGAAGTCCCTCAGTGGCAGCCATGATAAGTGCCGTTCCCAGGCTGCAGTCGGATAGTTTAAAAATCAGCTCCTAAGTTCTAACCCTATCGTCTATCCCTTGACCTCTGAGTGAAAGGTCACGGGGTTAAGGGATAGTGGATAGGAGAATTCAAAAGGACTTAGGAGAAGAGACTGCGGTACTTTAGAGAATCCGAATGCACTTTCACTATCGGACGTGTTTATGATGCGCCAGCGGACGTCCTGAGTGTGCGTCTGCTGCTGTGGGGAAACCATGGAAACCACAGTTTTCTATACAGCGGACTACAACATGGATGTTTAATAAGAACGAGGGACCACTGTAAACTCATCTGGAGACTCTGCACCGGGCTCTGATGCTGCTGCTTTGCTTTATGAACGTGGACAACAGAGAAACATATTCTTCATGACCAAAGTTGGAATTGAAATAAAAAAGGAAAGTGAAACTTCTGCTCGTCACCCTCTCCCTCCGGTCCACATTAATACAAATGATCCCAATACGTATGATTGTATGAACTAAAGATCTTAAAATCAATACAGATGTATTTATTATAAACGTTAGTCCTTAACATCTATCTCTGTGTATATCACCATTCAAACATCTTTTAAAAGTTGAACAAACCACACAGCTCAGTAAAGACTGTGAAATGTTGACTTTATTTGATAATTTCAGTGAAAACTAACGTTCATATTTCTCTTTTTGATTATAATACTGATGAACGTTCAAAACAAAGCACTTTGGCAACTTACCACCTATGTTTTAAAATGCTTAATAAGCACCGTAACTTTCATGATATCATTTCTCCGTCATAATCGGTTGTTTCCGTGAACGGCCGACTGTTGAGTGACGGCAAATGCTGCGGCTGCAATGCATTGTGGGGCAGCATTTTCGCTTCTCCTGTCGGTTAGGGAGGTCCAGTGGTTCCTAAGCTAAAGGAGGTTATAAAGGAAGTTTGAAACCTCCTTTCCTATCATTTTCATCATTCTAGAGAATTCGAACGGCACTTATCATGGCTGCCACTGAGGGACTTCCGGGTCATTTCACTCCTTTAGGAAGGTTCCTAAGCTAAATGGACTATTCGACTTCAGCCCAATTCTCCAAATGAAAGGAAAGGAGGTTTCAAACTTCCTTTATAACCTCCTTTAGCTTAGGAACCACTGGACCTCCCTAACCGACAGGAGAGGAGAAAATGCTGCCCCACAATGCCTTGCAGCCGCAGCATTTGCCGTCACTCAACAGTCGGCCGTTCACGGAAACAACCGATTATGACCGAGAAATGATATCATGAAAGTTACGGTGCTTATTAAGCTTTTTAAAACATAGGTGGTAAGTTGGCAAAGTGCTTTGTTTTGAACGTTCATCAGTATTATAATCAAAAAGAGAAATATGAACGTTAGTTTTTACTGAAATGATCAAATAAAGTCAACATTTCAGTCTTTACTGAGCTGTGTGGGGTTTGTTCAACTTCTAAAAGATGTTTGAATGGTGATATACACAGAGATAGATGTTAAGGACTAACGTTTATAATAAATACATCTGTATTGATTTTAAGATCTTTAGTTCATACAATCATACGTATTGGGATCATTTGTATTAATGTGGACCGGAGGGAGAGGGAGACGAGCATAAGTTTCACTTTCCTTTTTTATTTCAATTCCAACTTTGGTCCTGAAGAATATGTTTCTCTGTTGTCCTCGTTCATAAAGCAAAGCAGCAGCATCAGAGCACGGTGCAGAGTCTCTAGATGAGTTCACAGGAGTCCCTTGTTCTTATTAAACATCCATGTTGTAGTCCGTTGTATAGAAAACTGTGGTTTCCATGGTTTCCCCACAGCAGCAGACGCACACAATGACGTCCGCTGGCGCATCATAACACGTCGGATAGAGAAAGTGCAGTCGATTCTCTAAAGTACCGCAGTCTCTTCTCCTAAGTCCTTTTGAATTCTCCTATCCACTATCCCTTAACCCCGTGACCTTTCACTCAGAGGTCAAGGAATAGACGATAGGGTTAGAATTTAGGAGCTGATTTTTGGATTATCCGAACGCAACCCCAGAATTAGGATATTCAAACAGTTTATGTCATGTTCCTTCTTCCATACCTAATAAGGTCCATCCTGTAAATGAAAAGTGATCTGGAGGATGCGGGCATCGATCCCGCTACTTCTCGCATGCTAAGCGAGCGCTCTACCATTTGAGCTAATCCCCCAAGATGCCTTGAAGTCAGTGACGTAACTTTAAAAACACACATAAGGAGCCAACATACAGTAGTTTACATTGGGATTTTGGATTTATAATATAACACATGTACTCTAAAAAGTACAAGTTAAATGGAATATTGCTTGTGTGTTTATTAAACTGTATCACATTGTGACCCAGCACTAAACTGTTAGAAAAAGGACTATAACTCACCGTCTGCAGATAAATCCCTCAAAGATCGATCATCATTCCTATATTTATTCATACATGTATTTATTATTTTATATACTCCTGTATTTATTCATACATGTATTTATCCAGTTTATGTCATGCTCCTTCTTCCATATATAATAAGGTCTATCCTGTAAATTAAACTGGAAGTATGCTCCATATGTGTGTTTTTGATGTTACGTCACTGACTTCAAGGCATCTTGGGGGATTAGCTCAAATGGTAGAGCGCTCGCTTAGCATGCGAGAAGTAGCGGGATCGATGCCCGCATCCTCCAGATCACTTTATAGTATATATAAATAAATGCTCGAACCAAAACCCAAACAAATACATAAAACTTGAAACATATTAATAAACATAGTAGTGAACAGAGCAATGCTATGCTTTGATTAACTGCATAAATAAATGTTTATAATACAAATAAAATACAGATGAATACATTTCATACATTTATTTATATATTCTTCTATTTATTTGTTCCTATATTTATTTCCACATGTATTTATTCTTTTATATACTCCCGTATTTAGTCATGTATTTCTGTATTTATTCGTACATTTATTTATCCAGTTTAGGCAAGGCAAGTTTATTTATACAGCACTTTTCAACACAAGGCAATTCAAAGTGCTTTACAAAAATGAAAGACATTAAGAGCATAAAACACTTTAGAAACATTAGAAAGCAAAGATGATAAAACATGAATAACACAGGTTCATGAATAAAAGTTACAGTGCAGAGTGAGATGTGAATAGTTCAATTCAAAGCAGCTTCAGAAAGAAAGTCTTCAGCCTGGATTTAAATGTAGTCAGAGTTGCAGCGGACCTGCAGGTTTCTGGGAGTTTGTTCCAGATATTTGACAATATCCCGAACCAGATTCTCACATTCCTCTACCCCTAGTCTCCCCGTGAAATGATAGTTATTTTGACAGTTTCCTAACCTTATGATATTCCTTTCATCCTTCTCTTTCATCCATGTTGTTGCATCCCCAGACAACACAGTTTCCTGTTTTACTGTTACCTGAGCCCATCTTTGACCTTTAAACACTTTTCTTTTAAATTCCCAGAATTAAAATATTTAAACAGATTATTCTTGTTCTTCTTCCATAAAATGTATCCTGTTTGTACTATTGACTGAAGTAAAAGTGATCTGGAGGATGCGGGCATCGATCCCGCTACTTCTCGCATGCTAAGCGAGCGCTCTACCATTTGAGCTAATCCCCCGTGCTGCCCTTAGACCAGTGACGTAACTTTAAAATCACAGATGTTAACATAAAAAACACCCTTAAAGTACAAGTTAAATGGTATATTACTTGTATATTTATTAAACATTATTACCCCAACACTAAAACAGTTATAAATAAGACTAGTTACTCACCGTCTGCAGATAAATCATCATGGCTTTGAACTGAAGAGTCTCCAGAAAACGATGTCAGCTGGGTCATGTGTTTCTGGTTTAAGTTCCGTTTTAATTATCTTTCTATTGACAGTTTTTGCGGCAACCCGTAGTATAAAATGTAGTTAGTCAAGTACATCATTAGAAAAGCTATTTGTAAGTCAGTTGAGAAAAAATGATCTGGAGGATGCGGGCATCGATCCCGCTACTTCTCGCATGCTAAGCGAGCGCTCTACCATTTGAGCTAATCCCCCGTGATGCATTGCTTCAATGATTTCGGTCCATTTTATACTACAGAAATTAATAGAAAAGCAAATGTTATCCTTAAGATTTGTGAAGTAGAATAGTTCATAGAATAGTAAAATAATATACAATACCTCTTCAGTAGCAGAGTCATTCATTAGATGCGGAATATAGGTAGAATATACGATTAAGCTGAAAGGAAAACGTGCTTTGGTTAAAGAGTAAAAAGCATGTTACCTGGCAGGATCGTCAGAATAGTAACTTTAGCTAAACGTGTTTAAAGCACAATTTAAATATAGATGTTATCGTAAATGTAAGCGTCATAAAACACAATAAACGTGGCATCTCTAAAGACACTATTTGTTGTGATTGACACGGGAATCAGGCTAATTTTAAAAGGTGGAGAAGCTAGCTAACAGGTGTTTAGTTAACTTGCTAGCAGTACCGTATTCTGCTTATTTAACTTTCTCGGTGGCGTATTTTTTCAAGTTAACGAAAAATTAAAAAGGTACCTCCTTCGAGCCGGAATTGAACCAGCGACCTAAGGATATCTTGCGATCAACTCTACAGTCCTCCGCTCTACCAACTGAGCTATCGAAGGGGCTGACGTGATGACACCAAAACGACATAATTTTCCTGGTTTCAGAATAAAACTATGGAAGACGGAACAAAACATAAGAATAAATACAGGAATTAATCAATAATACTAAATGTATATCGTCAATGACAAAGTTATTTGATGTAGTTGCTGTCCGCCAGCTTGAACGGATCACTATAGCCTATTTGTGGTGTGTGATGCTAACATTTCCCCCCTGGATTCTCGTTAAATCATTATTTCTTTGCACTCAATATTGCCCATCTTCTTTACTTGATCCTAGCCCAGATTCATGGCCCCTACATGGGAGGGGGGAGGACGGAGTACCAGCCATTGACTTTAGCCAAATAATTCAAAAGTAAAATTAACAAAATGTACTGAAAGACCCGTTTTTATTTTAAGGTGCCTATTCTACTTTTAAATGAAACCTTCATACCATACGTGAGATATTAGGAATACAATATTAATATTGTCAATCTAAAGGAACTCTTAAAAGTTACCCTTTTATTTTCTTATTGTCTGAACGCATTTATTAAACTCATTTTTCCCGTCTCATATTCACAGTGTGGATTAATTGAGACAGCGTGGAGCCCAGAGCTGCAGACTTTACACGCATTCCAGTTTCCTGTGACCTACATCTTGACATTGTGGTGAGAATCTGTAATATGTCAAATGTTTATTATAGTTTTTATTTGAACAAAATGTCATATCTATTCATAATTTTTTTTGTGAGTCAGGGAATGTCCTCTTTTGTTGAAAAGGAACAATAAAAAAAAATGAAATGTAAAGAAATCTTTCTGATTCCTATCATGCTATTTTTAGGCAATAGCATAGGTCTCGGATATATACATTTTTTAAAAATATATAAAAAACATGTCTATGAAGTGTTTTGCTTAAAATACCAAACGGATCACCCATTCCAGCCATAACTCATATCCCTCTATTTCACTTCCTGTTTCAAACGTGCTGATTTTGGGTATAAAGCTTTAAAAGAAAGGAGGGACTCGGCAGCTACCGTCTAAACTAAATGCTGCCGTGATGAAACGCCATATCATGGATTATCAAGGATCTGAAACAGTTTGGAGCTCAAAGGCTTTCTCTTATGCCGGTTATACCACAAGGTGAGTTCCTTTCTACTTCCTGCTTCTTCACACACATGCTCTCTCCAGCACAGGTTAGCTCCGAGTGTTAGCGATGCTAATGTAAACACCGACCATGTTACGTCCAAAACAGTCGGGCATTGTTTCTGATAGCAACGTTTCTGATCGGGCCGTGGGTCCACATTTCAGATATTACATCATATTGGACGCAAATCTGCATCAGCTCCGTTGTAGCCCGTTTTTAGAGATTTAGATACGGAGGAAAAGAGAGGGTTTTATTTTCTGACACTGCGCGAGTTCCCCGCACACATATGTATAAAAGACATCAAAAAGTGCATTTTGCATGATAGGTCCCCTTTAAATAAGAGTATTAGCATTTAAAAGTCACCAAAGGGAAAAATACAGATTATGCAAACTGGTCCATTTTAGAATAATGCTGTATAACATTGAAGGGATACAATCAGAGACTTCGCTTGAGAGAAACCAATAAAACACACAGTGAGGTTGAAGTCTTTATTATAAATCATTTACATTACTAAGTAAGACGTTAGTCATTGCCATATCCATCCAAACATCTTGCTAAGGGTTAGTGAATGAGCTGGTTAGAAATGTTAGGCTTATTCTTAAGTGAGAGCCTGCCGTACGGGGCAGACGTTGGCACGGGTTTTAACATGATCCCGTTATTTAGAACAAGCTTGTTGATCCACACAAACACACACACACATAATATCATCAGCCTTCAAGTATGAGTACACTGCTTTTTGCAGATGGCGAGTGAAACAGCAGAAAGAGGACGAAGCAGCAACGAGAAGATGTGCAGGACAGACAAGACAGCAGGGAGACTTCTTCTTATTCTTCTTGACTTATATGACCTTTACCCAGAACATGTTTTGCGTTACATATTGGACAGACTTTCAGGTTTGTTGAAGGGCTGACTGACCCCAGACTCAGACAATAATATGTGATGAGGCTTGCAGCAGCTTCGAGAAGTCTGGAATATCTTTTTGGGTTCCCTGCTCGTTTCCAAGTTTTTTTACATAATACTTTTTTATATATCTTTAAATAAAAATGGGTTATAAATCATCTACAAACCTACATTTTTTTTCATAAATTACACAATCTGTTTAACCTAAAAGGTTAACGCAACAGCTGAAATTTGCAGTAGAAAACACAGGGAGAGAGAAAGAGACAGAGAAGCAGAGAGAGAGAGATAAGACCTCTGCGTCCAGCAGTGACATAACGATTGGTAGAAAAAAATATTATACAACATCAAACTGATTTAAAAATGTAGTCAAAACAAGATGGAAGAGTCCTTTTGAGTGAGAGTTTGTTTGTCTGACCCCACAGTGTCCAGTCACGGCTTGAGAGGCAGCCTCATTTTGGGTCAGTGTGTGTACATAACTTCATGTGTGTATTTTGTGTCTGGGAAGTCATCACGCTCGCGTCAGCAGCTCATGAGCCCACGCCTTGATGGCCGAGGTGGTGTGTTGCAGCAGCTGCCACGTGGAGTTGGTGAAGGACAGAGCGTGGCCCTGCAGACATGAGACGGAAACCTCGCCGCTGCAGGAGAGAAGAGAACAGGAAGGAATGCTTGAGGGTTAGTCCTTCAACTAACCGACGTGCACTGACAGGGTGTAGCAGGAATCCTGAAGTCAAATGTAATTCCTTTTAAGACCCCTTCCGTACATTTTAAGACCTCATCGCCACTTTCATCTCTTCAATTAAAGAAGTATTGCTCACTTAGACCGCCATTTTAAAGTATTTTCAAAAACATACAGTGGGTGAAGTAAGGCTTGGATTTGGAGATGAAGCTGCCATTTTAATTAAATGTGAAAAGAAGCTCTTAAGTTACTGACTTGCAGGACTCTTGTAGCTTTGTCCACGCTCGCTGTAGCAGTTCAGAAATGAAAGCCAGCGCGGGCAGAATGCACTTCTGATGGAGCGAGAGGAGCAGCTCCTTCAGATACGCCAACGCCGTGAACACGCTGTCGGGAGTGTTGGTGATCACCTGAGGAGCACACAAGTTCAATAAATACGATACAACCGTTTACAACTCTTCGGATTCAAAGAGGTAAATATGGAGGGACAGTTTTCCAGCCTTACCCAATCGATGGCCTGTGGCGTCTTTTCTTTGACCCAGAGAATAAACTGTGTTGTGTTTTCAGAGATAAAGATGGCTGCTGTTTTTGTCTTTTCCATGCCTTGGTCCATCAGCGGCCCCAACACCCGAGCACACTCGGAGTAATAATGAGGAGTGTTGGTCTCCAACCAGCTACAGAACACCAAGTAAAAACATCAAGTCAAATGACGACAATTAGTTTGTGGGAGGGAAGAGTTACAGACATGTTGGTCTAATGCTTGCTTTACTCACACACGTTATGACATAAGCATGTAAGAGCGTGAGGTCGTACCTGAAGCCCTGTGATGAGTACACTTTTATTTTGCTCAAGGCCTGCTGAGATACGGCTGTGACCCCTGAGTTGCGCAGATGCAAGGCTGTGGTGGATTCTGAAACACACAACACGCATCGTAAGACCTCAAAAACAGGAAGGAAATATTAACACTTTACAACATCAGGAGGATGCGTCCCAGCTGAGCCAGAGAGCCACGCAGGTTCTGGTCCAGGCTCTCGTCACCTCACGCCTAGACTACTGCAGCTCCCTCCTGGCTGGTCTACCTGCATGTTGAGTAGCACTTGAAATGTTTGGCTCTATGAAACCTGATGTACTTTATGATTCTGTTTTCTTCTAGTTTGTGTCTTCTTGGTCGAATGCACTTATTGTAAGTCGCTTTGGATAAAAGCGTCAGCTAAATGCAATGTAATGACCTAAAGCATAAATAAAAGCATCAGGTTAGGGTTGATGGGTCCAGTATTTTAGATTAGCTACAAACGGACAGATTCAGGGCCGATGAAAAGACAATGGTTCCATTTGTGCACGCTCCGATATATAAAAATAACCATAAACTCAAGAAGACTGACCTGCGAAGGAGCCATGGGATCTGATGTCGTGTGCGATGAAGCCGGCGGCAAACACGAGCAGAACCATGAACATTTTGGACCAGGGGAACCCACGCCCGCGCATCTTCACCTGCAGGTTCTGGAGACACGAGGAAACAAATATAATCCTCCATTAGTTAGCTACCTTGTATTGTTGTAGCTTAATTCAGGTTACACGGGTCAGTCTGTCTCACCTGGCACAGGTTATTGCAGTCCTGAAGCTCCTGGCATTCAACGGTGTCCTTCATCTCCTCATTGGTCACTCTGAAGGACTGGATCGTTTCTTCAAGGTTGTTCCGGAGCTAAGGATAGTGACGAAAGCACAAAGATATCATAAAGGAGAGTTTTCCAGAAGATGCTTTCTTCATTTCGAGCCGGACTGATAATGTTCTCAAAATGGAAACATGCCATAACGCTCCAATTAAACTATCTCCATGGAGATGTGTGGCAGGAGGAGTCGTACCTTTGGTGGCAGGATTTTCCAGGACTTCCCTAGATGGTTCAACAGAAGACTGGAGAAAAAAGAAAGAAGAACAAACAGTCAGCCTTATCTATCAGTATTTTAAAAGGCTGAAATTCACAAATGTCAATTTCAAAAGGTCTTTTTTATTTGGTACTTTAAAAATCGTATAGGTTAATATGCTTTCGCCACAGAGCGTCTTCATTTTGTGTTTTCTTTCTATTTCTCATTAGGGCTGCAACAAATGACTAATTTGATAATCCATTAATGAAACGGTTAATCGACTATTCGGACTATTACTGTACGCCTTGCACAATTTCTCAAACGCTCTGATTTAGCCATCAACTTGTAGACTTAGCTTGAGGTTGTTTTAGGCATGTGGAAACTAACAATAAAGATGAATACTTGATTCAAAAATACATATATTATTAAATTAACTAAACAAATTGTGAACAAAATTAACATTGATTTTTATTTAAATTAAATAAATATTATTTCACATCAAAAGAAACAACAGTGTTTTATTAAATAATCTGATGACAGAACTGTAAACAGAATAGCTGAAACTTTAACAAACTAAATATCTCAGTTACCTCTAATCATAAACCCATGTTTGTATAATGGAGTTAACTGCGTGTGTTGCTGCTGGCATACATAACGCCTGACGTGGAAACGTTACTCATGGACGGGGCTACAGAGCTACTAGAAAGACATTCCTCCGCCTGGATGTGGAGCACTTTTAATAAATGTTTAGACAAACTGCTCGTGTTACCGCCCTGACATGCTGAACTCTTATTGCGCTTTAGGCAACGAGCATTGGCCACATCGAGACGGGTAAAGTTTAACCACACCTCGGAGCGCTTAGTTCTCTCCGCCATCTACTGTGTGTGTGTTGCATGCATGTTGCAGAGCGTGTGTGTAAACTGCCCCGCCCCTTCGCACACAGACAGGGAGAGAGAGATTAATACATCATAGACGCATTTTGTAGTTTTATTGCGTATTAGAAACAAGTTGGCGACACTAAGACTGCGATATAATGTTTATGTAGCAATAATACATATGACATATTTTAAATGTCTCCTGTACCGATAAAAAGACCGATAACGTTGGAACTTAACGGCATGTAAAACACACGCGATGACGTCACCAACGAATCGACGACTGGATTAGTTGGCAACTAATTTGGTCATCGATTTTAATCGATTAGTTGTTGCACCCCTATTTCTCATGTTCAATGACTCACCTGGACTGGGGTAAGTGTTTGGTGTAGAGCTGCCTCCACACTCCCAGACTCTGGACATCCACACACAAACACTCGGTCATACTGCCGAGCAGCTGCAGAGAAACACAACAGAGACAGAAAGAGAACTTTAACTCTGGAGGATGTGATATTCAACTTCCAGAAAACAGCTCAAGATCACACCCTACTCTAAAATATGTTTTAAGAATCGATATTAGTTTAGACTGATTTTATTCATTGATTTTTTAAACAGAGAGATCAGAGAAACAGAAATCCAAAGAACATTTTAAAAGTGGCTTGGAGTTGCTGACGTGTGGTTACTACTGTCCCGAATACCTTTTTTCGGGCTCCGGATATTCGGTATTAAATCAGCAGCGAATATTCGGATATTTGGCGCGAGCTTCAACACGTGTATTTCGGTTTATTCAAGGCATTCATTTTGTTATTCTACAGTATTGTTGTTTTATAGTTATTTGTTAATGTAAATAACCCAATTTGTGTTCTTTGAAATTGAAAAGAATATTGTGTTTGTTACTTTCGTTGCAGTTATGTCTTAAGTGTAATTTGGCTTGGCTTCCTATTTTGTATGGACATGCTTTTATTTTGAAGGAGAGTTAGCGCTGTTGACAGGAAGTTGTTGTTGCTATGGAAACAACGTGATGGACAAAAGGACCGGAGATTAACGGAGAAAAGTCATATCTAGGCCTACATATAAAGACGGAGAAAGTAAAGGATAACGTTTATGGTTAAGTGTTAGCACCCCCCGAAGAGGCACAAGCTCTTACGTTGATATTGGAGATGCGGCTGCCAAAAAAAAAGAATATCCGAATAACGAAATTGAAAAACGAATAGTGGGCCAACGACCGAATATTCGGATACAGTCCGAGTGGTTACACACATTTTCATTTTTAAAATAATTTTTTCAGAGTAATTACAAGCTGAGCCATTTGCAGATGTTATCTTGACTTTTTTTGACACATGTCACCATAATTATACTATTATACTAACAACATGGATTTATGCTACAGCACTGAACTAAAGCACCCTCAGACTACTGTAGCAGAAGATCTGTGTGTGTGTGTGTGTGTGTGTGTGTGTGTGTGTGAGTGAGTGAGTGAGTGAGTGAGTGAGTGAGTGAGTGAGTGAGTGAGTGAGTGAGTGAGTGAGTGAGTGAGTGAGTGAGTGAGTGAGTGAGTGTGTTACCTCTCTCTTCATATCATCTGGGCAGTGTGGTGTGGCTCTGGACAGAAATGACGGCAGGTATGTGTGTAATGTGCTCTCGGGTTTGGCTCCGAATGCGAGGGCCTTGAGTCGAGGGTACAGACGCCTCAGCTGATCCTGCAGACTGAACACAAACAAAACATGTTACTTTATCACTTTTTAAATCGAAAACAGTCACTGTCAGAAAAACAACAACCAAGCTATTGATGACACATTCAAATGTACCCGTCATTTGAGATGGATGTCACCCGTGTAATGGAGATATGAATGGTAACTATTCAGGTGGAAACTGATGGGATAATGGCCTAATGGGATAAGTAACGAGAGCAATGGCATTTTCTCCAAAGATAGCATTGTGGTTGTTTGATTAAGTATTTGAGGCTAGGCATCAAGGATAATTCACAACCATCTGTAAATGTGAAAATGATGTGACTGGGTTTCATTGCTTGCATTGCGTTACATTTACCCTGATGACAGGGCGTTCTTGGGCATGAAGGCGAAATCCAGTAAAGGAAAGAACTCTTTGGGCCCCATGATGCCAAATCCCTTTGTCAGGTTGGCATGAAGTCTGGGGAGAAAGAGAACAATTAGCACACATTTAGATGTAATGGCATGGATTAATTTAGTCACACATTAAAAGCAAGTATACCTAAACTGTTAAAAGCCTAAAGAATCCGTAGTAAATGCAAAGGGCATTGAAAGTAAAGTCAAACAGTAATTTACATTTTACCCAAGAAAGAATATATTTGGTTGTCGCACTTAACATTTTAATTGTAGCTTAGTGTAATAAAAATAAAAGGTGTTTGTTGTATTTGACATGACCTAGGGGAAAATCTAATAAATTAGCAATATATGTGTGAGGAAGACTTACAGGAGAAGTCTCTCCAGATATGCGATGGCATATGAAGACAAGGACTTCACTCCGAGCACAGGAAGCATGATGCCCAGCCACACTGAAACACACAATAACGAAGTTCATTAATCACAGGGCCTTTAAGTTCCTGCCTTAAACGTGTCAACAGCCTGCCTTTTCGGACTTCGATTTTAAAAAGCCAGGAGCAGGAGAAAAACATGGCACTTTTATCTTATGAAAGGAAAATATATCATCAAGTCACACGTCTGTAACTTTAAATACACTCCGCTGTAATCGATATCTCGTGACATTTACTGTCGCTATTATAAGAGCTAATGTTGCCTACTTTATTGCATATCCCACTGGAAATATTTCAATATCAGGTCCAGAGGTTGCGCTAGACTTTTTCGCTGCCCGTCATTTTGACGGACAGGATCGTAAAAATCCATTATTACCCGTTGGTCTGTACACTGACGGGGGCGGAAGAGCACGCTCGTGAACTGTCAACGGGGGGGGGGGGGGGGGGGGATTTGCGCCGGTTTTATGCTGTGTTGTGCATGCCCACTGCACCTCGCGGGAGTCCAATGATTTGTACGGCATAGTTAGGTCTGGAGCCTCGCTGCGGGGACACTTTGGCGCTGTTCTGAGTTTGTTCTAATCCGTCAAAATGACGGACTGCTTTCAGATTTTTCCATCATTGTCAAAAGAATTCCGTCATAGACGGAATATATTCGGTTAACGCGACCTCTGATCAGTTCAGTGTGGGGCAGAGGTTGCGCTAGACTTTTTCGCTGCCCGTCACTGGCAGGATCGTAAAACTTCCGTCAAAATCCAGAATTACCCGTCGGCCTTCACACAACTCTGACGGGGGGGAAGCATGCTCGTGAACTGTCAACGGGGGGTGGGAAGGACAGTTCACATGCGTCGTGTTATGCATGGCTGCTGCACCTCGCGGGAGCGTGCACAGCGTAAAGCCAAAACTCAGACATTTCAATGATCTGTAGGCTACGGCACAGTTAGGTTTGGAAACGGTATAATTTCCTTTTTGGAGGGCATGCATAACACGGCATAACACCGGAGCCTCGCTGCGGGGAAACTTTGGCGCTGTTCCGAGTTTGTTCTAATCTGTCAAAATGACGGACTGCTTTCAGATTTGTCCGTCATTGTTAAAAAAAATCTGTCATAGACGGAATATATTCGGTTAACGCGACCTCTGGTGTGGGGCTCAGACAGGAACATCTTGGGTTGCTTAAACAAGATTAAAGTGTTGCCGAATATAGTCATCCATCACATTTTAGCCAGGCTATTCAATTAGTTATATAAGATCAAGATAACACGAGGGACATTTTGTACTTGAACCCAAGTAAACTTGAGTCGACAGCGCTTGTCTTTTCTTGCCTCGGGTAAATCGAAATGTACTCAGTCATTTTATTTTGCAGAAGGAGGTTGTTATATAATCTTTAAAGAATATTTGCCCTCCCACTCTCTGCCACCCACATCTTGGAGTCAGTAAAGACCGGGCCCAGAGTTTGAGCTCACAGAGGTCCGTCAGTGGACGTGTTGCTGCTCTAAATGTGCACGGTTGCTTCATTTGGATAAAAGCGTCCAACAAGTGACATGTCATTGGAACACAGAATTGATGTCAGCACATTTAGTTGGGAAAGTGGGAGAAAGGGGAGACACAGGCTGGGACTAATGGAGTGGACATGATGTGGAAACACTATCTAGAATCTAGATATTTAAAGGAGTGTGAATGTGTGTGAGAGAGAGGGAGAGAGAGAGAGGGAGAGTGTGTAAATGTGTGTGAGTTGTGGGTTACCTCTTAGTCCCTGACTGAGGTCGTAAAATCCAGCTTGGCCAAGAGCCCACATGATGGTCAAACACTTCACTGGACGATTCTGAACGGATCGCAGTAACTCCAAATACTAGACAGGGCCGACAAGAACAAGAGAAAGTTCAACATTATATCGCAAAGAAATCCCCAGTACAATCGACGAGTTTCAGAAGGGAAAGCAATTGTTTTATTTGTACTTTTACTTCATTAAAGTTGTTTTAGAGCAATGGACTGAAGGACACACACTCACCTCTGGCAGGTTTTGTGTCGCCATCCTGGGTTTGTCCTGCAGGATCACCTGGATGCAAACTCTGTAGCCATGAAGAGGTTCTCCTGCAGACAAAGAGACAAAGGCGTTTCTTGTCAGTTCTGTAACGGTGACCCTGGTGCTGTATATGTATATATATATATATATATATATATATATATATATATATATATATATATATATATATATATATACACACAAGCATAAACTATGAATCGACCATGTTATTGGCCTTTTTCAACAGTTCTTATTGAATGAAACTACCATAAAGTTTTAACACAGGACTGAGACTAAATATAGAAAAATGTAACCCAATTGATCAAATCAGGATGAAAAACGTAATCAAATTGTGATTATTTAAAGGTCACCAATCATGCTATTTTCAGGCAACAGCATAGGCCTCAGATATATAAAAATATATAAAAAACATGTCTATGAAGTGTTTTGCTCAAAATACCAAGCAGATCACCCGTTCTAGCCATGCCTCATATCCCTCTATTTCACTTCCTGTTTCTAAATTGCTGATTTGGGGAATAAAGCTTTAAAAAAAATTAAAAATTGATAAAAAATTAAAAAGGAAGGGTCTGAGCTCACGAGGGACCCGCCAGCTACTGGTGAGTTCCTTTTTATTTCCTGCTTCTCCACACACATGCTCTCCAGTACAGGCTAGCTCTGAGTGTCAGCTATGCTAATGTTAACATGCACCGACCATATTACGTCCAAAACAGTCGGGCACATTTTTATATATATTTAAATTTCAGCCAAGGTCCGTGTTACTGTTACATATTATACATTTGATCTGCTGTGGTGTCATGTTGCAATTATGTGAGTGAACTAAATAACTATACATGACATCACCGTCCCGTTGTCAGCAGTGACGGCAGAGAGGAGAGACATGTATGTATTTTAAACTGTTATAACGTATGTTTTGATCCACAGCACGAACCACTTCTCTTTGACCCACCTGACTGTCTGTCCATATCCCTGAGCATCGTATAAACGCAGTGGTCCAAGAAATCTGGCAGAATGTCACTGCAGCGCCCGATGAGGGCTTTAATCACAGCCTTCAGCTCTTTTCCTGCAAGGCAGTATGGGTAGTCTGGGGACAGAAACAAAATAAGTTGGACTCATACAAGTATTTCGAATTGTCCTGCAGAAACTGTTTAGTACGAATAAACTCAAGTCAAAATAAGTCCTAAAGGGATATATTGAGTGTGCGGTGTATTTGATCTTTACTACCGTGAGCGTAGCTGCTGAGCGTGGGCTCGCTCTCTGGAGCAGTCAGATTGAGGTTGAGGTATCCTGCCAGGTCTTTGACCCACACTGAAGGGTTTTCTGGGAACAGAGTTTGACTGCGAGCCAACTGCTGCTTGAGGTCCGCAACATCCAACTACAAAGACAACAAGGAAGAGAAACATGTAAGGCTGTACACCTAAATGTTCCCACACCACTCCGCTCCTCCGCTCCCTTCACTGGCTTCCGGTAACTGCTAGAATTCACTTCAAGACACTGGTACTTGCGTACCATGCCGCGAATGGATCTGGCCCTTCCTACATCCAGGACATGGTTAAACCGTACACCCCAGCACGTGCACTCCGCTCTGCATCAACCAAACGGCTCGCTGCACCCTCGCTGCGAGGGGGATCCAAGTTCCCATCAGCAAAAACATGTGGGTTTGCTATCCTGGCTCCAAGATGGTGGAATGAGCTCCCATTGACATCAGGACAGCAGAAAGCTCACACACCTTCCGGCGCAGACTGAAAACTCATCTCTTTCGACTCCACCTCGAGAGATAGGATTACTAACAAAGCACTTATATACTAATAAAAGGGCTGGCTTATCTATCGCCAGTTGAGTAGCACTTGAAATGCTTGGCTCTATGAAACCTGATGTACTTTATGATTCCGTTTACTTCAAGGTTGTGTCTTCCTGGTCGAATGCACTTATTAGAAACAACCGGTCCATTATGCAAAGTGGGTTTCAGCATGTGATGTTCAACTTGGAAGATGCTACAATGCAGCATTGATTGTGCGTGTATGGATGGAGTTATTTATAGCTTTTGCAAAGTCAATAACATCATTTATTCTGTCCAGTCACGAAAAGCTAAATTGTGGCGATGATAAATAATCAGGTTTTTCTAAAAACTCATAGTTTTAAGGCAAAAAGCACACAGAGGGGATTTACAGCTTTTGTAGCCACTAAAATTGTACAAATAAGACCAAAAAACACAAGTGTCTAAGCACCTTCAAAGGATGAAATGCTTTCTATGCAAAAGAGCATTATTGCAAAAACAGTTGCATATACAAAGATGTGTGCTAGAAGCCACAAGCAGTTACAGTGAAATAGTTAGCGTAGTATCATTTATAAGAGGGGACACGATAGCAGTGAATTACGGCATCGTCATGCTTCCCTCTTTTTTGATGGAGGTGGAAAGACAGTTGGTTCATGGAAACACGTGACTAAAGCTCCCGTACATGGCATTTTTAAATAACAGAAACTAATGGTACTTTCCCTGTCCCTACTCCAACACAGCACTCATCTTAGGGCTGCTCGATTAAGGCAAAAATCAGAATCTCGATTATTTGGGTCTATAATTGATATCACGATTATTAAACACGATTATCCATTTACTTTGAAAACATCCATTTATTGGAGAAAAAATGTTTGAACAGTATTTTTTTAACAGTTGATTACCCTGAACTTTAAATATAATTCAACTGAAATTATTTCGGTTACGTTGTTTTCGTAATCGTTGCAAGCCATAATTGCGATTAATTGAGCAGCCCTAACTCATCTGCAAAACTCTACGGGCGGCTATCCGCTGTAACATCGTTAGCACATTATCATTAGAGAGTTGGACCTTTGAGGGTACCAGGTGTTAATGAGGCGTTAATGAGGCACCGTTCACCAGGGAATATTTAGCAGAATCTTTAAAAATAGTTTAATAATTGCTTCCATTTAACTGCAAGAAATACACATTTTCAGCTTTTAAGTTTTTATACAAGCTACACTTCAATGTCTCAAAGGCTGTCAGGATGAGATAGTAAAGAAGTGTGTGTGCATTACTCACGGCTTTGAATGATTCCTCGAGGGTCTTGCGCGTTGCGTGGCTGACTGGGCTGCTGGGCTGGGGTTTCCTGGGTGGCTTACTCGAGGAGGGTTTCTTATTTTCCGTCTCGGCTGGTGGAGGAACCTGCTCCTTGTTCTGTTTCTTTGCCATCTTCTCAAAACTGTCATAAATGGTCTCGGACATCTTCAGGGGAGCTGAAAAGAAACAAGGGAAACTAAGACGCGTGCAGATATGTGCTTCTTTACTTCGATTTGTTTTTTTTAAATGCAGTAAAAGCATTTTTTATGGTCTCCAACAGTTTCTTTATATACGACCGTTGTCCTGATAATGAAGTTAATCCATGAAACCATGGCCATCCCCTGCCTGTGGCTCCCTCCCCTCACATTCAGTGCGTCCTCCCTCCCTCTATGACTTGCATAATACGCTGTTATTATCCAGGACGAAATTCATGCAACACTTATTACAATCCACGAAGGAATAGAGTTAAGCGCCAGCAGCACTTCAAGTATTCCCCTGTGTGTTACTTAGGACCCGATTTGTAAACAACTTCCACTTGAAGTGAGCACATTATGAGAGATTGACCAACACCAATATACCCGTCTAATAAATTGGCAAAGACTAAATATTTTAAGCCTATATTAGACTACTAAGCAAACACAATCCTGGGTATACAAATCGTCTGCAGAACCTTCAGATGAAGCTCCATAACAATGCTACAGTAACTCACGCAGCACAGACATGTACAGTATTTACGGCCACGCGGCTGCACACGGGAGTCCCCGTCAGACCTACCCACACACTCCGGTCGGTGTTGGCAGAGCTCACCAGTTGTTCGCGGATCATTCAGCTGTACAGGCTGCTGACAAACCTAAATCTATATCTGGTCGGTACAACACAGGGCTGTGACGCAGCGTTTCATCACACCCTGGATTCAGTTCCCTATTCAAATGTTGAGGCAGGATCACCTTTCACTTCCCTGAACACTGCAGCCAGTTGTTCGGTCTGGATTGCTTAGTATGCACTACCAGAGTTTAACAGTGAGGGAAGTACTGAAAGACTGAGTAATGAGGTAAGCCGACCAAGGTGTTCACGTCTATTAATACTAAAAACTAATATCCTAGGGATGCAAGATATTGGTTTTTTGAAACCGATACCGATAACTTCCTGCTTCTCAAGACCGATAATAATATAATATATATATTAAATGTACCTGTAGTTTTTGCACACCTGGTGGTAACAAAAAGACTAGTAGTGAGCAAAGGACATGAGCATTACTACTATGAACAAAACTAACCCTGGGGTCGTCTCTGGCAAATTTCTTGCCTTTTTCAAAAGCCTCGTCGATAGGGAAAAGCCCCGGTGCCTTTGCAGCTGGCTTTGGATTCACCGCTAGTTTAGCAGCGCAGGCGTCTTCGTACGCTTTTAACACACCATCGTAGCGATGGCGATGTTTCAGGTGACCAATCAGGTTGGAAGTATTATAGCTCGTTGCCTTCTTCCCTCCTCGTGGAACTTCTGCATTACATTTGTTAATACAAATAGCAAGCGAACTATCTAACTCTGAAACTTTGAAATAGTCCCATACTACCGACGACATGTTTGTTTACTGTCCTGGCTTCACGCCATTTACGTCACAGCCAGGCATGAGTTAGGGAGCGCTGGACCACTAATACCACAGTACTGGCAAAACGGGAGGAGCCGAGTGAAAAACAAGCGCCCCTCATCCCAATCCACCCACACCGCAGTATTTTTTTTCTTTTTTTTACCCAAAAAATATATTGTATATTATCGGGGCTATTAATACTGTTATCGGGTTTATCGGGATGACGTCATAATTCCTAATATCGGACCGATAATTATCGGGCCGATAATTATCGTGCACCACTAATCCATACGCGTGTCAGGAAGTCAATCCTTTCCAGCAGCAGCAGCAGCAGCTCCTGACATGAGGACCTGCTGCATACAGTAACCAAGGGAACACATGAGGCCACTCTACTGAAGACAGGGAAATGGTAAAATATGTAAATGACAGCTTTAGACATGTGTGCTCGGACCCAAGTTAAATTACAAGTCAATTGCAGGGCCAGGACTATAATGATCTCCTTTCAAATGATTCCTTTAGTAGTAACTTTGAGATTCTGCCCTATAAAAGATACTTGAGGCCGCTCTACTGTGAGTACAATCATCTTAATTGGAAGGACACAGTCAACTTGCCTTGCTAATGAACGTCTTTTAGCCAACGGACTGATTTCCCTCAATTGGAAGCCGTACTTGATGAGATGTACACTATGTGATATTATGTATTTAAAAAAGGAAAAAATATATAATGTTCGTTCAAAAATGATAATTTTAGCAGTGTGTTGAAACTGTGAGATTGGTTGTTTGCTATAGAATTTCTTACTCAAAACCAGTCACATGCAAAACCACACACACACACACTCTATAATGTTATTTTTTGCTGACAACTTACTATCGTTCTTTACTTGATTTCCTGTACTTAAAAAAAATGTAAAAACGACCAATCAAAGTTGGGAAAGAAATAAGTGGTTTTGAGATCCTTTGAAAGTACTCAACGGCTTTGTTCTATATGAATGGTTTTGAGCCAGACTAAATAAGAACAGCGTTTAACAACGTTTTGGTGTTGACAATATATTCATCAAATCAATGACCATTTCCATGAAAGCCTCTATGAGCCATAAATCAGAGAAGGTTTCCATTTCTTCAAGCGTCATGTCTACATTGAGTCATCATCAAAGACGGACAGACACATTCACCCCCCCCCCCTCAAGCAACCTTTAAAAAAACGATTAGGATATTTGATATTTGCGCTTGAGTGAACCGAGTGAACGAGGGGCGGATTTTGGTGGCAGCTTTGGTGTCTGTAAGCAGACGGTCTTCGTGGTCTGCTGGGGTGTAATCTGAGTAGATGCACCCAACATGGCCCTCTCACAGGGTGGGTGGACTGGGAATGGATTTTCACACCAGCAGAAGAATAGCTGACAGGATTCTTCACATATAGACACCGAGCAAACCCCTTTCAGATATTTCTCAACAGCAAGGCTTGTGTCGTTTGTTTTTACTTGCAGATTGCATGTTTAATTAGGTGTTCAAAGTCAACTTTATTGTCAATCTTTCAGTTTGTGTGTACAGACGGAGAGATCGAAATACCCTTTCCCACAATCCCGATTACAGAAATATTTATAAAAATATGTATATTCTATATATATATATATATACACACAAACACATTTAGACATAAATAAAAGCAAAAACAATCGATATACCAAATAACAGTCACTTCAATATCTTGGGGATATGTTGGTGAGACTTTCATGCCAACAAATGCTTCTATGTAACGGTTATGCATAACATGAATTGAACTAAACATAACATTTAATAAACCAATAATAACGGTTTGAATGACGTCTGTTTTTGTCATCTTCTCAAGTTAGGGTCCCCTCAAAGTATGTGGCTTGTAAACCTACGTGTTGGACTGCACTTAATCTCTTCGGTTGAAACTAGAGCTGTGGTCAGACATCCTAGAACTTGTCTGGACATGATGTGACAAGCTCAATCTAAGTTTCAAATCACCTGTCGTAAATATGACCTTCTCAAGGGGAAGTTTGATGCATTGCAATAAATCCGGTAGATTTAGAGAGATAAAGAATATTAAGAGGGAAGATGGAGTAAATAATCAAGGTTCCTAGACTGCCTTATCTGAGTGATGTTCCTAGTCTTGGTTACGTCATCTCACTTTTATTTTATATTTGTTAACCGTTGCAATATTTAGGTATTTGGTCTGTGAATATTTTACTTTCTCTATATTACCCATGCCTCATGTAAGTGTTGTAGGCATTTAAGTTAATGAATCTTAATAACTAATATTTAGCTATTTCTTTCTGGTAAAGCTCGTGGTTAGTTTCTGAGAAAAGTATTAGCTTGATTACACTAAGTCAATACTAGACATTATAGGATAGTTCACGATAAGAACTATAGTCGTTGAAGAATTTAAAAGCCAAAAAGAGAAATGTATTTGTTTGAAATAAAACCGTGAAATCACCTTTAAACTGACCCGGTCACGGTCACTGTGATCAGACCGACTTTGGACCGGCTGATTCTCTGATAAAACTGGTGCGTAAACAAATAGCGGTGGAAAAAAAGATTAAAATGTGCTGCAAAGAGAGGGTGTGGTAAATACAGACAGTTTGCCAGGTTTACTGAATGTAATGAATAAAAAACTATCAATCCATCAAAGGTTTTTCATTTGAATTAGGCCATACTGAATCATCACACGGTAAAGTGTCTCAGTGAAGGCTTTGATTGTCATTCGTACATAGCTACAGTGTAGTTATAGAGAGGCGAAGTCCCGCCCATCTACTTCCGACCCATGGGACCTTATTTTGGAAAAAGTATGTATTGAAGTCAATGGGAGAGAAAACATATATTTCGAACCCGTTTGAATTGTGCCACAAATTACACATGATGTTTTTCAATCTTAAAAAATAATTTCCATGTCAAAAAAGTCACAGTTTGTCGTAAAACTGTTGAAATATAAGACGATGAAAAATATGCAACTAGAAAGACTAGAAATCCCAGAATCCCAGTCCCGCATGCTGGCTCTTAGGAACCGACTAACTCCCCTTGTGTGTATGTACAGCTCTCAACGTGCCCAGACTTGGAGTGATTTTCACCTCTTTTAATACTTTCCGCCTCATTCTGAGAGAAAGAAGTGAAATGTTTCAACGTGACGGCCGTCTTGGTGTGTGGTGCGAGACGGGAGATGTAGTTCATTGAGTGCTTTCACACAAAACAAAGTGTTACGACACATTTTTTTTTTTGACTTGCAAAATTATCTTTTAAATTGACAAACATCATATGTGTAATTCGTGGCACAATTCAAACGGGATCGAAAGATAATCTTTCTCTCCGTCTCCATTGACTTCAATACATACTTTTTCCGAAATAAGGTCCCATGGAGGTCCCCCGGAAAGGGAGGGACTTCGGCGCTCTATAAGTGTAGAAATAAGTTGATTAGCTCTTTTCAACCACCCCATTCCTTCCCACTCTCTGAACATGTGTGTCCTGGCTCCAGGTCTACTGTGTGCTCATTTATAATACACATTCATTTACAGATTTGCAATGTTTTAAGCACAAAATGGATTCGATTATATCAAGACAGGGCTTCAGGTAATCACCCATGACTCCTCTTTCAACTGATCATCATGCCGACCATCAGCTGATGTTGTGCTTTGTTTGTGGTGGTCTCAAACTGATTTACATACGTAAGGCTGGGCTTTTGGGGCCCCTGGATCTCTGGGACTGAGGGTCAGTTCCCCAATTTACCAAATTGTTAATCCAGTCTTGATCCCTGCTCTAGACCTGTGGCAAGTGTTTTAGTTTCATTTTGATTAACAGGTAAACTTGTAATGATAAATAAGAAATGGATTATATCAGGCTGTGTTTACACAAGTTACATATTATCATGATTAATCAAATATTTTCTTTGTTAAAAAAAAACTGAATATTGCCATCCAAATCCTTTAAAAAAGGGGGATACAAGGGATTTGATGCTTTAGCTAAGTGTATTCAAGCCTATAATTCAGAAATTATGTAATAATAAAGTAAAAAACCCTCTGATTTCTCTTATCAGGCTGTCATGTATATCTTTATTACAACACCACACCTTATTAATCACAGATTATTATGATATGTTTGTTGTTTGTCTTAAAAACCAAATAAACTGTCAATCATGTAGTTATTTTTGAGTGAACCCCAAGGAAAAGCAGCTGTAGTTCTGCATCAGCTAATGGGTATCCTGAAAAATCCTAAAATACATTGATGATTCAGCACTGACAGCTGTTCCTTAAGGCTAAGTGGAAAAAAGGGGATGCCCAAGTCATTAGCCTGACATTACACTGTTGAATTACGACGCAACAACAGCACCTTTTACAAAAATGTAACAGCAGCAAAAAGACCAAAAGGTCCCACATATGCTACCACAAGCAGCTCCTCAGTGATGACGTTGCTCCTGTTGACACACTGCTAGCAAGCTAACTGCAACACTTTTGATCCCTTCTGGTTCTATGTGAAAGAACGACATTGCCCAGAAAGGCCAGTAAGCTTTTATTTTTAAAATGATTATGTCAGCAGAGAAGTTATAAATACAGCCACTCACATTAAATGGTAGAATTACACAACACACAATTGTGCACGCAGGAAGTAGCTTTACTGCGTGATGCTAATGCTAAAGCTAGCAGGTCAAATCAGTTGACAGCTATGAAAATCCCTTTAATTCTCCCCCGCTTCCATGACTATCATAACCGTTAAGACACCGTTTATATGACTATCATATCCGATAAGAGACTGTTTCTACTAATATCATAACCGTTAAGACGTCGTTTCCATGACTATCGTAACCGTTAAGAGACCGTTTCAATGAATATCATAACCGTTAAGACCCCGTTTCCATGACTATCATAACCTTTAAGGCACGGATATGAAAGAGATTATTGAGTTCCATTAGTATCACATTTTGTGTCTTATTTGAAATACTTCTGTGGGGTAAATGGGTCAGCTATTGAGGCCACTTACGTCTGGATGCCAGGATGTTAGATTCTCCCAGGGCTTTCCGTCCACCGGCTACGGGTTTCTTGTCGCTCGGGTTCTTGCCTCCTCCTCCGGTTGCGCTTGTATTTTTCTTCCCTTTCTTCACCACCTCCCATTTACCAGCTGAGCCATTGTTCGAAGCCATGTTTTTAGTCCTAATACTGAGTCGTTTTTCTGAAGTTATGCGACTCCTTCCTCCTGCTGAATGAAACAGGACGACTCAAACAGCTCGGACAATTTAACCTTCCGCCTGCCACGTCTCTTTGGTCGGCGTGACGTCAGAGTGATGCGTTCAAAAACCGGTTTAAACCGTTGCATTCACATTCAAACACGTCTGCGTTTATATCGGAAAAAAAAAAATCGACATTTCATTAAAGGGTTCTCATCTCACAACATTTTACCTCCCCACAAAACTAATACACACATAACCACAACGAATAAACGATTCATTGTATTTTAAGATTACCCTATGTTGGCATCCTGAGTCCTACATTTTAAGACCTTTTATTGTATTGTTTCTATTGTGTTTTTTTTGTATTTTAGATATTTTACTCTCTGTCTGTCTTGTAATTGTATTAATGTTTTAGCACTTTCATTCCTGTTAATCTATGAAGCCCACTGAGATAAACGTGTTTTGTGATATTGGGCTATATACATAAACTTTGATTTATTTACTGTTCTCATCAAGGTGTGGGATCCGAACAGAGTCCTAACAAACCCTTATATTGACACATCATGCAAGCAAACCTTTTTTATACTGTGAACCCTGCACAATCCTCTATTTTGCACATTTCTGCTCAACACTACCTCTTTTAAAAGCTGCATAGCTCTCCACTTGTGTCTGCGCATATTGTGAATTATATTCAAGTGTAGCCTATAAGTTCTTTAAGTCAAGCAAGATACAAACAATAGCAATTGTGTTTATACAAATCATATGCTACAGAAGAGCTGTAGCCAGCCCGACCTTTAGCTGAAGTTATTGATGATTTGCCGATTGATTACCAATTTTCTTTAATGAATAACTAGAAATGTATTCATGTCGTCCTTGTGTGCTCTCTGTTGTTGGCTCCATCTAGTGCCACGTCCATTGAAACCATAAAGGATGGCTGGGATCTGGGGAGCAGACGGTGATTTTGGCTGCAGTTTCTCAGTGTTTGGCGCGGACATCATGGATCTCTTTCAAAACCTCCTCTATGAGTTGAAGCTTAACCAATGACCACAATGGACATCTCACTGTGTCAATATGTATCTTATGTACTTTTGTTTACTTGACAATACACCTCTCTCTTGGTCCCAAAACAGGTTTCAAGTACAAATCATTTCTCTCTAGACTCAACATCCTGTTGTTGCACTACAAGGGTTGGACAATATATACATTTTATATATTTTGGGATATGAGACAAGATATTTTCTTCGATTCTGAATATCGGAATATCAAGATATAGCATAATTGTTGTCTTTTCCAAGTTTTTAAATTGTGTATTATGTGTCTTTACCCACTTAGTCATTATATTCACATTACTGATGATTATTATAATTGTTTTATCTCATTGTGTAAGTATGTTTGGAAATTAGAAACCCTACAATATTATAGCAATATCCAAGTATTTGATCAACAAATTCATATTTGTATGATATATAAGTGTGTGTTTGTGATGTTATTGGCACGGTGATACAAAACTGCTCCTGATTAAGGAGAAATACAGCAGTAACATGTCAGAAAGCAAACACAACAATAAGATGTGTTTCTTTTGTTGAACACAAGAGTTTTATTTTATTGCAGCAGTGACTGCAAACGATGCAAGTTTATCACAAGCTGCCATGAGATACACTTTTAAGTATTTTCTCTCAGACAGGTTTAACCACTGTCGATCACAATAAACCACACCAATAGTTCCTTGGCTGCCCCTGTGGTCGCGGTTGAACGCTTTGCAAAATAACTCAATTAAATACGGCAACAGAAAGATGATAGCAGCTAAAATGATTAACTCATTCAACACAGCCAAACATTAGTACTTATTAGTGTCTGTCTGTACATGTTATGCTCTCAAAGAATTGAAAGCCTGGCATTTGTCTTGTCATTTACTCTGACGCCTTTAACTTGGCCATTTCACATTTCAATGCAAATCGAAAAAAACAAACCTCTTTAAAATAAATCTACAAAATATATAAAATTGCATCTTTCTGTATATTCACTGCATGTTGGCATTTTAGTCAATTTGTTTTGCTACATTTAGTGCAATATCTTCAATATCCCCAAATCCAGAAACTGTAGCAAAGAAAAACCATAAATAAATAATTAATACAACATACTGTCTCATAAACAAATCGTCAATACAATCATAAGCAAACCGTATGAATGAATTCGGGAGTGATGACTTCTTTATGCATTATGAGCAGTTCAAAGTCGGTGATATGTCCGGGGGGGGAGAAAGGGGGTTAATGTATGTTCACGTGTCATCATAAGAAAAATCTTAAAAATATATGTGCATGCCTCTTTCTTAAAGTGTCTTAAATCGATTAATAATGTCTCCTAGTGAAGTTTATAGCCCAAATATGTTTAAACTGGTCACATTGTGTGGAAATCGCTGTGGTTTCATATGTAAACTCTACAGAGGACCCTGATGCTTGTGTGTGGCCACCGATGAAAGTGCATGGTGAGAGAAAGTGACCTGTGAGTGCTGGATTCCTGTAATCTCATTGCTATTAACCTTTTCTCTTGCAGGCTATCTCAGCCCTGCAGTGCAGCTGTCTCCTCTGTGAGAAAAACGTCATGTTGAGTCCAGCTACTTTAAAGCAAAAGTCAACATGGATATGGACAGCCGCGGAAAAGATGGGGGGAGGAAGGGGAAGTTGTAAAAAGGAAATAATAAAAGGGGTAAAAACAGGAGGACGATAATAGGATGGAGGATGATGAAGAGATCAGAACTCTTCCTCGTCTCCTTGTGCCCCGTCGTCGATGTCTTCATCCTCTGGTGGTGCAAAGCCCTCCTGTGGAAGCAGGCTGAGGTCAGTGTACGTCAGGATGAGAAACAAAACATGGTTCACCAGAGCCGGGGGAGGGTGGATTATAATCAGAGAAAAAAAAAGAATGACCTTGTGAATTTACTAGAAAATTGAATAGTGAATAGTCACAGAGAATGTACCAAATTCTTTTGTAAATTTACAACAATACTCAAATGTTTTTTTCTTACATTATACCCCCTCCCCCCGGCTCCGAAGGTTATTTATTTTTTAATCTACAATGTCCCTAATATGCCGAGGTGTAAATCTCTACTGGTTGGTGTTACTGCAGATCAGATCCTTGTGACTACCTTTGTTTTTCACCTTGACATGAAACTTTAATTTGGTTTCCATCAGACCTCTGAGTCAGCTTAAAGATACTGCAGTTGGCTTTCTGCAGCACCCTGATATTTTTAAAACTCATGTAAATGGTAAAACAGGTTTCAAAGAAAGCAGATTCAGAGGTTTACTCGCTACTTGCTAAACTATTAATGCATAATTCTGTACACCTTAACTAACTCATGACTATCCAGGAACTTTTATAAGTCTTCCTAAGACATTCTCACAAGAAACTCTAAGGTAATTTGTCTCCTGTATTGTTGCACCTTCTAAACCAGTGATTCTCAAATGGGGGTACGCGGACCCCTAGAGGTATGTCGGGGGTACTGCAGGGGGTACATGAGGTTAAAAATAAAATAAAAAGGTTAATTAAAAAAAATCCCATGCATGATTACAAAAATAATCTTAGTACAATAAGTTAAATAGAAAACAAAATTGTATATAAAATATTCCTAGAACCACTCCTATAAACATATTACATTTGTGTATTGTATTTCTAGTTTTTCATAATATATTATTTTGTTCACTGGTTTGTTAAACATATATTACTTCAATTGAAAAACTGTTTTAATTTGTTTTCGATGGAACATCACTATATTGTAATTATTTATATAGGCTTTTTCTGTCAAAAATGTCCGGGGTCGGTCAGGGGGTACTTGGCTGAGAAAACGTTTCAAAGGGGGTACATTACTGAAAAAAGTTTGAGAAGCACTACACTAAACAATATTAATAGAAAACTGAGAACCATCTCTCTTCCATCATTCAGCTTAAAAAGTATTATTAATTTGGCATGTAAGCAAATATTATTAACGTGTTAAATCTTGTGTCCTGTGATTTGAATGTGTTTACCTCTGTACTGTAAAGCACATCCATGATTTTGTTGAAGATTGGGTTTTCACTTTCGCTGTCCTGGCAGAGGACCTCAATGTCTCTCAGCTTTCCGAAGTAGAAGTCTCTCTCCTTCTCCAGTCCGTCTATAGTCAGCTTCAGGTCCGACAGCTGTGTGCAGAGAGAGGAGGGGTTTGGGTGCTCTCAATGTGAAACAGGGCTTTCAGAGAAACTTCATAAACATAATTAGGTACCATCAATCATGCAATTTAATTATAAACCTGCACTGTTGGGTAACTACTACTTCTATGTATAGAAGACTGTTACGTGCCAGGCAGGCTGTACTTGTGTGGTTTCCTTCCCTCCTGTGTATCTCTCTTCTCCCTGGCCCTTTCTCATTTCTCTAACTCCCCTCCTCGACTCCTATCCTCGATACTTAGTCCCGCACACAGGAGATGCGAGCGGAGGAGCCGAGGAGGGGAACCGAGGAGAGAGGAGGGGAAGCAGCAGGCGGTTAGAGAAATGAGAACTCCTCTCCTCTGAGCGGTCATTTTAAAGAGACGTCCAGTAATGATGACAGGAGGCACAGCAGCACTCTGTCTGATGGACAGATGTGTTCATGATGACTTATATATTTACTTTGATTCATTCACAGTGCTGTATAATGAGACAATAACAGGCTACAGATGCGGACACACACACACACACACACACACACACACACACACACACACACACACACACACACACACACACACACACACACACACACACACACACACACACACACACACACACACACACACACACACACACACACATATATTTATATAAATATATACAATTTCAGAATCAAACAGAGCACTCTCATAATAACGTAACACTATCGGAGACTGGATATATCCCCCCCCCCCTCTCTCTGGTCGCTACAATGAGGAAAATAAATTACGGGCCAAACGTTTTATTTACAAGTATTAAAAGTAAGCAGAGGACACCAAACCAACTGAGACCTGTCTGTCCGCTGCATCCACGCACTGTACAACACACACACCGACACACTGTACCACACACACACACCTACACGCTGTACCACACACACCTACACACTGACTGTACCACACACACCTACACACTGTACCACACACACACCACACACACACACGCACATACAGTTTCTAAAACAGGCTACAGCCGTTGTGTATTTTATTGTGTGAAGCACTAAATGGTTTTAGAATTTTTTTAAATATCGACTCTTTGTAGATATCTACTAAACTAAAGCAAAAAGAGTAGGCCTGTTCTACTGAGTGATATATATTATACACACGGCTCTGCTTTCTGCACGGACCTCACAGCTGTTCTCTCTGTAACATCGCGTCGCGATGAAAGCAGTTAATAAAATAATATCCAGGGGATGCATGCAGAGCTGTCATTGGCTGAGATAAGTTCGGCCGTGCGTCACGCCTCTGTTCCCGGAAATGCATCCACGAAGGAGCCGTGGAGGACCCATCAGTGTATCCTCGGTTATAGCTCCTCCGATCCTCGGTCCTCGAAGTGCATTTAGAGAAATGAGATGTCCTTCAACATGGCGCGCTGAAATTCATTTCCGGGTCACTACCAGAGGACAGAGGAATCGAGGAGTCGAGGAGGGGGATTTGATGAAATGAGAAAGGGCCCCAGTCTTCTGCACAGCTTAGCAGCAGCTGATCGGTATCTGCCTGTGCACCTGAGTCTGATGGCTGATTGGATCCTCTCACCCTCAGCTGGCCTATCAGCAGCCAGGGCCGACCATAAAGGAGGCACCCAGGAAGTCTTCTCTCTCTCACTCTGGGCCTGTTGCTGATTGAGGAGCCTGCAGTGTTTAGCAACTCATTCTCTTTGTATTGTCTGACCTTTTAGAAAGTGTGTGTGTTGAGAGGTGGAGGAGTTAGGTAAGTCTGGGGTACCCTGTACATTTCTCACCACGTAGCTAACTAATGTTTAGACACACTAGGTTAGCGGATTGTTGCCACCCCTGTATTTTGTTTTGTCAACTTCTTCGTAGTTTAGTTAGCGAGGGTCTTTTTGTTTTGGTTTCGAAGGGTAGATGTAGAGATAGGCCTGGTTTTGTTATGCTTGTTTCTTTTGTTTGGCACAATCCTTTGACTCCTCCTCCTCCTCCTCACCAACAGAGTGTTTCTATTATATGTCCGTTCGGTTCGGGGTTTACACAAAATAAACCTTTTGTCAACTGTTATGCTGACTCCCTCATTTTTATTGGTTGTCTGTCATTGTCTCCAGGTCCCCTAGGCCTTAGTGGGGACGTAACAAAGACATTTCTGAACAAAATGGATGAATATCACTATCAAACACTGATAACAAAATAATAATAATGCTGCTTATAATAATAATAATAACTATCTCTAAATATAGAAACAAGTTATTCTTTCATACAAATTTTTTGTATTATTGTTTCACATTCTTTACTTTATCTGATTGTATTAACATTTCAATCTGCGAGGTCTCCCTGAATGTTCGATGAGGGGGGAGGGGAGTGTTATTTCCCCATGTGTTAATGTATGTGTGACTGTATGTTCTTTCTATGTGAATAAAACCCGATAAAAATCATGTTAAAAAATTAAATAAATGTCTGAACAGGTGCATCTGTCGGTACCTGCTGGTGGAGCTCCACGAGTTCAGAGTCCCCCCCGTTACGGGACGTGTTATTGGGTTTGCGGGGCGCTGCTACAATGATCTGCTTCTGTGGCGGGGGGGCAGGTTTTGGTACTGTAGGGGAAGTCCTCACCGGGCCTGGAAGACAGACACATACACACACATGTTTATATATCTGCACTGTGTTGTTTTTAGTCTGCTGTCAGATTCACTTCATTTTACCCAATGCAGCTGCAACCAGTCAATTGTATGAGAATACATGTGACCCACAATTATTTGTATGTTTTAAGTGTCTCACGGTTCAATAAGGTCAGACTGAAGCACTCGATGTGCATCAGTCAATCCTCACGGTAAACACAGAGGAATCCCAGATCAAATGCACGCTCAAGGGTCATGAAAATACTGATTGTGCTGTAATGTTCGTTATTTGTGTTTCATGTACTGTGTCTGGATATGTGTTGGTGTTGGTGTTGGACATGGAGCTGCTGTGATGCAAGTCAAATGTCAGACTTGATCTGACCAATAAAGTATTATCGTAAGTCATTCTTACTCTCTGTACTAAAGGGTTGTGTTGGGAGAAAAACAATGAAAAGTGGCGAAGAAGGAACATGTTTGCAGAGATTTGAATATCTTTTTTCAGCCTATTCATATATTAATGAAACCTTTAAAACTTCTGACTGTTGAAAATACATTTAATGAGATATCAAGAGTTTAAACTCTGGGTTCAACCTTTTTTTCTACAACTTAGAACAAAGCAAATAAGATATCATACTCATCGCATACAAAAACAACTCAACACTTACCCTAACCTAAACCGACTTCCTACCTTACAACGTTAAAGCCAAGTCATTCCTGTCAACAAGTCCCTTCAAGAGATAAGGAGAGGCCTGTAACTGTTTCTAACGAGATAAAAGTACAAAAGGAAACCCACACACATGCACGAACACTCACAGATTATTGATAAATGTCTTTGCGATTTGCTTTGATGTTACCTTGAAAAACAATTCCCGTGTCACTACTGGAATACTTCACCGCTAACATTGTTTGATCTGACGCACACGTACTTGTTCTCTAATATACCGTAACTTTGGTTGGACGTCTTCTTCCTGCCTTGCTCTTCTTCCTGCCTTGCTCTTTTTCCTGCCTTGGAACTTATTTACATGCAGCACATTAAAATATTGATTGGCAGACAGACCAACAACTTGTGAGTCATAGCAGGGAATCTTGTGAAGGCTGCTTTTGTAGAGACAATGTCCAAAAGACTTGTGAGACTGTATGAAACAATTAAAATGTACCTTAAATCAATAAACAGTTTGAACGAAGAAAAAGTCACTACACACACACACACACACACACACACACACACACACACACACACACACACACACACACACACACACACACACACACACACACACACACACACACACACACACACACACACACACACACACACACACACTGCAGAAGATGTTACCTGAGCGAGAGGGGGGTCTTTTAGGTTTGCTGGGACTGTGTGCACCTGGGTTAGAGGTGGGGATGTTTTTCCATGAAGACGTGAAACCAATGAAATGAAGCCTTTGAGTTCGCTCGCACACGCACGCACGCGTGCACACACACACACACACAGATAGATAGTGAAGTGTGTGTTGTACCTGGGTTTGGTGGAGGCGGCGTTCCCTCCTGGCCCTGCCGTGACATTAGAGGGTCGTATTCTTTGCCGTCGAAGTTGGCATCGAAAAACTTCTTAAACCACTGAAGGAACTCAAAGTTGTCCTGAAACTTTCCTTTAACCAGACGCTCCACTGGGATGATCTGAGGGGAAAACAGAGAGAGAGAGAGGGATGAGTTTTCTTTAAGGTTTGGCTATGAAATTTCACAAAATAGTGATAAACTTTTGTCCTAGTTTTTCAAATTCCGAGGCTAAGTCTTTATATGTCTCGTTTTGTCAGACCAAAACCAGAAGCTAAATCTTAATTTAGCAAATTTCTGCATGAAAAGTAGTTGGTTGTAGTAATATATTTTCTGTCTATCAACTAACCTATTAGTCGAAAAATTGCTCCAGCTCTAATGGTCTATAACATATGTTCTAAACAGCAGATAAGACAACCCCTGGATACAGATATAAAGAAAATGCTACAGCAATGAAAACAGTTTGCGATCAAGGGACACTACTATATGAAATTACAATAACAACAACATTACAATATCCAAATACAAAATCTGGGGATAACATGATACTTGGCCACACACAGAAGGCTATATTTAAAGGAGACCTATCATGCAAAAGGCACTTTTCTATGTCTTTTAAACATAAATATGTGTCCCACGGGGCTACAACGGAGCTGATCCAGATTTGCGTCCGATATGACGTAATATCTGAAATGTGGACCCACGGGCCAATCAGAAACGTTGCTATCAGAAACAATGCCGACTGTTTTGGACGTAACATGGTCTTTGTTTACATTAGCATCGCTAACACTCAGAGCTAACCTGTACTGGAGAGCATGTGTGTGAAGAAGCAGGAAGTAGAAAGGAACTCACCTTGTGGTATAACCGGCAAGAGAGAAAGCCTTTGAGCTCCATACTGTTTCAGAGAGAATCCTTGATAATCCATGATATGGCGTTTCATCACGGCAGCATTTAGTTTAGACGGTAGCTGCCGGGTCCCGCATGAGCTCAGACCCCTCCTTTTTTTTAATCAATTTTTTTTTTTTTTAAAGCTTTATACCCAAATCAGCAGTTTTGAAACCGGAAGTGAAAGAGAGTGACATGAGGCATGGCTAGAATGGGTGATCTGTTTGGTATTTTGAGCAAAACACTAAATACACATGTTTTTTACATATTTGTATATATCTGAGACCGATGCTATTGCCTACAAATAGCATGATAGGTGACCTTTACGATACGATACCTTTACGATACTGATTCACAACGTTTCCTGTTTAATTGATCATGTTTGCACATCACCCCTTCTATCACTCCTCTTATTTCTGTCGAACTAGAGTCAGAAATACCTTTACCCTTCTTTTTTTAACTGTAACTCAATAATGATCCTTTCTTGTGTGTGTGTGTGTGTGTGTGTGTGTGTGTGTGTGTGTGTGTGTGTGTGTGTGTGTGTGTGTGTGTGTGTGTGTGTGTGTGTGTGTGTGTGTGTGTTCGTTCTCACCTTGTCCACATTCATTCTCTTGAATGAACCTTGTAAGACTTTGAAATTGTGGATGTATTCATGTTCCAGTTTAGCGTTAAACTTCACTTTCTTCATTAATATGCACCCAGGAAACAGCATGTCCATCAACTGACAGTAAGCAGCACCTTGAGGGACAAACACACATTTAGTTTAAGAGCTTCATGTACATTTGGAATTTAATTTCAAGACCTTTATTTATTATACTGGTTTTTTTTATAGCGCATGGTGGAAAGGAGCAGGGAGAAGAAATTCTTATTTTACCGGCCCCTTCTTACAAAACAAAAAAATTAAATAACCATTAAAAAGTAAAATAAAAGCAATATTCTTTCAGTCATTTACAAATACTGAAACATAAAACCCGAACACAATCAAAAGTCACCTTCATACTGTCTAATTACACTTTCTTTATACATTTTCTTAAACATAAAAATGTTCTTACAGCCCTTTAAATCAGTCTCCAAAGAATTCCACTTCTTTACGCCGACGAGAGACACACATCTGCTTTAAAGTAGTGCGTGCAAACTGATGCTTAAAATGTAATTTAAACCTTTAACCCCAAGAAGTGGTTGTGTGTGTGCTCACCTGAACAGAGATGCTCGATCTTCGTGAGAGTGAGCTGCAGAGAGTCGTTGACCCACGCTAACATGTCATGACGACTCAGGTTCTCTATAGTCATAGAGGTGGAGACGACATTCACCGCCATCCTCCTGAGGCACACACACACACACACACACACACACACACACACACACACACACACACACACACACACACACACACACACACACACACACACACACAAAAAGACATAGCATTGTACAATACAAATTAAAAGACTGGAAATACACATTCCAAAATGTAAACTTCTCAATAGAAATAACATTTCCGTTTACAGTAATGAAATATAAAGCAGGATTTGATATATACATAAGTATGTGAGGAATATGAAATATTAGATTGCATATAAATGTAAAATGTACAGTGTGATTTAAAGTCCAGTTGTCCAAGAAGCTATGGAGCAACTGTGTTTGTATATAACATATAGAGGGCTGTATGGAAATACATTTGTTGTATTCAAAGCTTCTATTAATGGTGTTACCGAGTGAAAAGAGCTGTCTCTTACAGACAGAACGACTGCAATAAAAAAAAAGACTACCATAAATAAAGAGTTTCCAACTGTGCTGGATCATTATAGTACAGCAGATATGTGAATGAATCGTGCTTTTGATGATAAAAACATGACATTTGACACACTGTTAGAGGAAGGAAGATGTTTGGCTATAGGGCCATCGCATATTTGTCCAATGGCGCCAAATGGCTGCCATTGCTAGAATGTAGCTAACTACATGTATCTGGTATTCAGGGAACAAAATACACAGTCAAACCATTAACATATGTATTATGGTGAAGTAATACATGTTACCAGGGATGCTCCGATCGGGAATCTTGGGGCCAATCGCCGGAATAAGTATCGGCCGATACCAATCGCCGATCCGATCATAGGGTGGGTGGGGCTATGGGGATCTTCCATTCAAAGGGATGTTTAAAACTCGGGGCTCATTTTTATATTGCTTCAGTTAATAATCGTAACGTCTCGAAAAGTGAATTTTTCAATAAATGATGCGCTTCCACAAACAACAACCAACATAATTATTACATTCAAATTAAGTACATTATTCAAGTTTACATTAACTTTGGATAATTAATCAAACGAGCGGAAGCGCTCTCTCTCCCTCTCCCCCTCTCCCTCTCCCTCTCTGCCTCTCCCTCTCCTGACAGCCTGTCAGTATCTCATGCAGCTCACTGATCCAGTAATGAGTGACCCGACAGTTAGGGCTGCATGATTTTGGGAAAAAATCTAATTGCGATTCGATTTGTGAGAAGGCACTCAAAGCCATTTGGATCAATCTGTCTATCGCCTTCTATCATGGGCCACTTCTGGTTGGTTAACAATGGCTGGTACATGTGGAGCACAGCACTTCTGATTGGTGTGGATGACTGACACACAAGAAGAACAAAAAAGAAAATTGAATAAAAAAAAAATTAAAAAAAGGTTTTAAAAAATGTGCGATTTTTTTAATTGCATCATTTAAAATCGCGATTTCGATTTAAAATCGATGAATTGTTCAGCCCTACCGATAGTGAAAAATAAAAATATTTATAACTAGTTTAGCTAGTTCCAGAGGTAGATAAAATAGCTAAGTGCCGATCGATCGGAGCATCCCTACATGTTACGTAATATATATGTAATACTACAGGTTTTCAACTAAATGCAGACTTAGTTCTGAAAACACAGTCCACCACAGTGGCAAAGGGCAATGCACTGAATTGCTGCCTTGACACATTTGCATTGTCCACTGACTCCACTGCACCCCCAACTCATCCATAGTGGATGAGTTGGGGGTGGGAGTTCAGGAGCTGCAAACATCATCTGTCCCCAGCAGGCTCCATCCAGTTGTGTACGGAGTCTGGGGTGGCAGCCAGGCTCTGGTGACATCATCAAACGTCATCCATGTATCCCACGCCGTCTTCTTGCCCCTGCCACCAAAAGATGACACAGTGTCACATCCAGTTAATGCATGGAACATTGGTAAGGCTATGCATCGATCTGGACCTAGTGACCTCGCCATCTCATGAGCTGCTAAATGCCGAAAACTCGTCCCAGCTCCAAAGGTGACCCACAGCTCAGTGATGTTGAGGGATTGGGCTGCTGTGACTGCCAGTACGACCACATCCGTGTCAACTGTGCGTATTGACACCTTGCTATACCCTTCCTTCGCAGCATCTCCTAGGTGCAGTAGGATGCGGGTATCAGCCTCCTCATGTGTGCATGGTGGAGCAGCACCGTCTCTCGATCGCAGAGCTGCAGGGTTCTCTGTCGGGCCCACAGCACCGCCATCACCTTTCACAGAGGCATTGTTCTGCTCGTGGGCCTGGTCAATGACAATAGCAGAGAAGCTGCGTGTCGGCTTCTTCACAGCAAAGTTTCCTTTCAGAAACTGTCCATGGACATCAGGAGGATGGTTATCTTTTAGCACAATCATGTCACGCAAGTGGACTGGTGTCCATCCAGCATGGTGGGTGTGTCCCAGAGAAAGGAACCAAGGCACAATCTTGGTCAGGGCATTTATGAAGAGTAGGAAGTCGGCCTCTCTTATTGATCGCACAGAGAGCATCAACTCTATTTCCAGCTGCAGGATGATAGACCCGAAGTGGAACTGGGGACATGACACTGCTCTTGTCCACCCGCTACCAGAATCTCCAATGCCTGCCTTGCCACATCCATGGAATGACGAATCATGGCCACAGATTTGGCCTGATCGTAGAAGAGGGAAAGTAGAGAAGTGAGTGTGACACTGCTCTCTGGTATTGTATGACCGCACTAGCATCCAGGAGTCAGTCAATCAGGCACGCAGCTCTTCACCCAGAAAGGTAGAACAATGGAAGGACTCCCCCCAACACAAGCACCATTGATTCAGCACACAAAGAGAGCTGCCTTCCAAGCTGGTCACTGCTGGGGACAGATGATGTTTGCAGCCGCTGAAGAGGAAGGCCACAGGTGGAAAAGGAAGGCCACAGGTGGATGGGAAGTTTACTGGACCACATTACCAGTCGTGAACTCCTCCACTGTGGATGCAAAAAGACACACACGCACACACACACACACACACACACACACACACACACACACACACACACACACACACTCTCTCTCTCTCTCTTTACTCACCTACGCTGGCTGTGTGTTTGGTGTGAACTCTTTAAATGGGGTTGTGGTAGACCACCTCACAGAAAGACCTGGAGACAGAAACCAGTATCATGTTATACATCTGTGGTAACACAAATGAAACTGCAATATAAAAGATAATAATACTTCTAATTAGTTTTACTGCCAACTCCTAAAACCTATCATTATTTAAAAATGATGCATCACAAGATACATTTTTGGATTTTAAATGTTTCAAAAATGTTGGCTGTGTTAATGCACATGACATACGCACTGGCAAGGGAGTTGAGTCTGTCTGTTATTTACGTCTTTAAATAAAATAAACTGTGTAGCCAAAATGCATACATCTAGACGAAAGGAAGGACGAAAAAAAGTCCCCATTTCAACCCATTGAAAACACACAATTCTTGACCTTTTACAGCAACACATAATGCACTCTATTATTCCAGCCCCTCCATCTAGACCCCTGGCGTCTTAGTTGTATTTTTAACGTTTGTTTTTTAAGCCATCTCCTCATGTTTGCCCATGAGGCAAAAACAAGCTATTGTCCTAGTTTCCTGCACAACTGTATCACACTCAATGTTGTTGGTTATTATTGACTGTGATATTATAGTCTGTGAATATAAAACGAATTATAAATAACATGCAGGAAATTATTAACTAAGTTTGTGTTTTCTAATTAAAAAATATGGTTAGATTTCTGAAAATGAAGGGATTTTTCGAGGTAGGTATGATCAGGACATAGTGCCTTTGAAGTCATTCTGTCCTGTACATCAAAGCGACCTGTTATTAAAGTGGAACACAACTTCCTGTCCGCTTGTGAGTCGACTGAATGGTCAGTACAGTTTAGTGTCCTGTTCAGGAGCTCCCATCAGGTTAACAAGGAGAAACAGCAGATAAACTAGCAGTCATTCACTGGTCACTAATCTCCGCCTCAGTTTAATCCCTTTAGCCCGGGCTGAGCGTGTTGAAACCGGTCATGTTGCACAGAGGCAGCTGTGATCACCAGATATAAAATCTAGCAGGCATTAAACAAACACAGCTACCATTTATCACACTGACTGCTCGGATAAGGAAACATCCAACAATAGCAAAGCATTTCCTGTGAACGGACTGCATGAAAATAACCCTGGTCCACTACGGCCATTCTTAGCATGATGATGTTTGGACCAGGACACCTCTGCAACATAAGTATAAATAAATGGTTCACACGTGAAAAATGTCATATATCAGATATCTAAAATCCACCGAGTTGAGACACATTCAATTACATTTTGTAACGAGGTTGGCAGTAACATTAAACAGTGTGCTGTTTAACACAATGCCAAAACACATAAACAAGTTAAGTTTAGGATCATTATTTGCTCCTATGAGCTGAAAAAAAATATATATACAAAACTAAATCTTAAAGGTCCCATGTCATGCTTTTCCGGTTATCACTCGTCCCCTTGTGCTATGAAGGTTTTTCTGCATGTAAACGGTCTGCAGTCACAAACCCTCAAAGTACACCCTGTAGCGAGTACAACTCTAACACAGAAAATACCTGTCTGTGCTGCCCCAGAACGCCTCGTTGGACATTTCTCTTTTTCTTCCTGAATACAGTGACGTGCCCATACCCAAATGGACCCATTGGTCCAAATGAACCAATCCGTGGAGCCGTTACGCTACGTCCGTGGAGCTGTTACATCCGTGGAGCTGTTACGTCAGTGGAGCTGTTACGTTAAGACTTCCTCACACACACACACACAATCTTTTCTCAGCTGCAGCTCCACCAATTTCTCCTCCCTGAGACGGCGAGACGCTGCGAGGCTGTGAGTCGGTGTGTGAGCACACACACAAACTCCCAGCCAGGCTGCGGGTGTGTGTGTGTGTGTGTGTGTGTGTGTGTGTGTGTGTGTGTGTGTGTGTGTGTGTGTGTGTGTGTGTGTGTGTGTGTGTGTGTGTGTGTGTGTGTGTGTGTGTGTGTGTGTGTGTGTGTGTGTGTGTGTGTGTGTGTGTGTGTGTGTTCGGGATGGCTGGGTTTCGCTGTGTCTCGCTGTCTCGCAGACGGACACTGGGCTCACAGGGAGGGGGGGGGGGGCAGGAGCTCCAGCAAGCCGTGTAGGACAGAGAGTGAATACACATACTACACAGAGATGCTGTATGAGAAACCAATGTGAGTTTGGAAAATTGCACAATGTAAATCTATTTTAGTAGACCTCAACAATGGAATTAAGATCAGTAGAAATGGCCATGACATGGGACCTTTAAGTACAGGTTAAGGGTTATAAATAATATTGCAAATACTATCGACATTATTGCACATACATTTGAGAACATTGTAAGGATGTATTCCAAGATGACACATGGTAACAATTGTTCAGCATTAGGAACCATGCTCACTTGATCTGAGATACCTGAGGGAAACGTATTATAACTCCATAATAACTGATGAAAGTCATGCAATATTTTGAGATGATTCTTATTTGATTTATCTTACCAAATATGTTTTTATTATTAAAATAGTGACATTTGACCACAAGAAAACAGCCTCAGGTGGACAGTTATTACACGTTGTGATGTTTATTCTCATATTCAGCAGATATAATAACCGTTAGAGTAGGTTATAACGACAGACGTTATAGTTATAAGTGATACTATTTTAATGTATCTTGCCAAACATGTTTATATTATCCAATAAACGACATTTGACCACAAGTAAACAGCTTCAGGTGGACAGTTGTATTGTAGGCTACTTGGTGATGTTTATTCTCAGGAGATGTAATAAGGTCTGGCAGTTAAAGTAGGTTACAGACTATGTAGTAATTACACATGTAAACTATCCTGTGTGTTTGTAAATAACTCCTCATCCCGGTGACGTACCGTTAACGAGTGTAGTGACAGTTGACGTTACAACCGCTGTGTGACTGTCAAGCTGCTAGCTGTTAGCTAACACTGCTAACCTGTTCTGCGACTGACTGTTTATTTTTGAATGTACACACTTTCAATGAAATGTAATTTCACCATAATGACAGTAGAGAACTCAAAGTATTTCCAACTATAACTGACTTGTGTGTGTTTCCATCCGGACGTTACGCCCCTCTGAAGGCCCCTTTTCTGCCCCATAACACACGCACATTATCAATGACGGTATACTGTCAGCCAACAAGACGAGACATGTATGTGACATGTAAATGAAACAAGCCTTTAAATAAACTGATGTTGAACGTAAGGAAGCAGATTTTAAGTAAAGTTGAGTTAATGTTACTCACTGAAGTGCGACAGCGTCTCTCGGCTCACAGCAGTCCTGTTGTGTCTAATGACGATGGGCTTTTCTGTTGCTATAACACCGCTGACTGCTGCGCACCCACCTAAGCCGCTTGGGCAGTGCGCATGCGCAGGGCAGTTGCAGCATTTTGTCGTTTTAAAGGGAGAAACTGGTGTCCCCGTGAGCAGCCATGATGGAGATATTGCATCCCATGTTCGGTGCCATTGTGGTGGGAGAAGTATATTTTTGGGTATACAAACATCGGTATAAACATACTAGCACCAGAAAGTCCCGCATTCAAAATGTTTCTTTAGTAAAGTAGTAATTATTAAGTAAGTCAGCAGTTTTGTATAAACAGTTGGGTTAATGTACCTATCATATTTATAAGCTTTTTGTAAGCAAAATTGTTAATCAGTCAAATAAATGTAGGCTACTGTAGTAAAATGTAGAATATTAATCTCTTAGACTTAGTTGTATTGGAGTAGAAGTGTGATTAAAAGACAATACTAAAGTAGGCTTAAATGCCCAGTCCAATTTATACATATTTATCTATACTTTTCTAGCTTTCTTATTTATTTAATTTATTATATATATATATATTTTGGTATGCATATTATAGCATGCATGCATAGGCCCAGGGGTCTCCAACACGTCGATCGCGAGCTACCGGTAGCTCGCGGGCAGCTTTTCAGTAGCTCGCCGCTCGATTATCGATTATAGCGTTGGAACCCCCCCCCCCCCCCCCCAAATGCAGACACTCACTATGATTCGCAGGTGCATGGTTGTGGCATGACCACAAAAACAAAGATATTGACACAAGATGTGCGCAACTGTATTTAGTTTCCTATCCATTTGAACATGATTTAAGTGGCAGGGGGGGGGGGGGGGGCTCCTCTAGGGGGGTCCGGGGGCATGCAAATAAAAAACATATATATATTTTTTTTTTCTAATTTTTTTTTTTTTTCAATTTTCGGCGCCCCCTATGGGTTGATGCGCCCTTAGCATTCGCCTATATTGCCTATGCCGAGGGCCGGCCCTGGACACCACACACGGAGCAGTCTGCTTCTCCAGCAACACCAGTCAGAACCAACGGCAGAATGACCCGCTCTGAATCAGTCCGTGTCGCTGCGGCTCAGAGACACACAGGGAGGGATTTGTGTTTTTGAAAAACACTCGTTATCGTCATGTCAGGTTTTTGGTGGATTCAATCAAGTCTTGGATTGCAGAGTATGAAAGTCCTCTTGCTATGTTCAGTTGTTAAATACGTGTGTAAAGTTTGTGAAGGCAGTAGGAAAGCTTCCGCGATCACCGTCTCCTCTCCGTTCCTCCAAACCCCGCCCCCTCCCCTAATGGCTGACAGTGACCCGATAGAAACTTTATTATTCACTTATTGATTGAGATATGATGAAGCTAACTTAGTCTCATACATTCATGGGATGAATGCAACAGTAAGACAGAGAATGCACCCACATGCACTATTTTTGTTTTTATAATGCTGTTGTAAATACTCCTGTTGTCTGCTGTGTTCAGACTTAAGTCATGTGTGTGATGCCACATTCAGGACATTCAGTGTCCTTTTTTTAACAGAAGACCGTTGCTAGAAGCTGCAGCTAGACTGCAGAAGTATTAAGTCTCAGCAAAACTCACAACATTTCTGGAGGCTTGTAGACCCAGAAAACTCTAAGAACATTCACCAAGCAGCACTGAACATGTCTGCTTTATTTGGTTCTGTTCTACAGACCTTTGTGAAGCAGCTTTTTCTGACATGAATGAAATCTAAATACAGAACAAGACTGACTGATGAACATGTAAATGACTCTATTAGAGTGAACCTGAGTGGGTACACTCCAGCATACACCTCTATGGTAGACTCCATGCAGCGCCATTCATCTCACTGACTGTAACAAAGAGTGAATGCACTTATTTTACACATGTGCCATAAGATGCTTGTAAGGTGGCGATTAAGGTGAAGTACTTACTATGAGGGCCATATTAATATGTGAGAAATTGTCATTTTCTTGGACCTTGATGTGAAGTTAAGATGTTTGATAAGCTTTAGGTATTGCAATTTCACACATGTACAAAAGTAGCTTAATTAAACTGATGAGTGCTATGTGAATAAATGTAAGCGATGTAGCTCTTGGCCACTTTCATTTTTTCAAAGTAGCTCTCAGGTGGAGAAAGGTTGGAGACCCCTCATGTATGTCACTATGCAGTGTATCTCAGACACATGTCCACTTTTGTATGAAATATATATATATTAATATATTTTACAAAAAAAAAAGTTGACACAAAGGAATCAAGATGTTATTTTTTTTCTCTTTATTCGTGTGGTAAGAAACAAGCAGCCACTTACAGATTCAACAGTTTCACTGTCCGACACGACAACAACCTACAAACACACACAGCCACCAACCAGTCACAGTGCCTTCAAAGCAACAAATCCATCCAACAGTAAAATAATGTAGTTGTATACAGCAGTAGGTTATAGTAAAAAAAAAACAGCACCAGTTGTTGTGAGCCTGCAAGAGATGTACTGCTCCGTCTCCGCGTGGTGCTCTTCATGCATGGGTGTGGGTGTCGCACGAGTGATTCACATTGGCACATGTATTCTTTCAACTAAAAAATAAAACAAACAAACATCCTAAGTATATAGTTCACAGACAAGAGGTGATCATGTATAAATATAACACTGGTAGGCAGGAATGAGAAGAGGATGTTTCTTCAGGCTGTGCAGCTCAATCTTCCTGCTCTGTGAACAAGAAACCCCTTTTTTATTTACCTAAAAACAGGAAGTTTACTCTCAAAATCCTCTAGATACTACTGAAATTCAACAACATAACATCCCTTCTTGTTGTTCCTTTCGGGGCCCTCTACGTGCGACCTCGAGGGTATCATCATCCTCATTTATTAGCTGTGCAATCAGATTAGTGTGTTCATAAACGGTGCAAACGGTAATTACTAACCGACTCAGATTGAAGGAAACTTTCCAACTAAATCTTTAATTTTCTTCCCTTTTTTCCATTCCTGTTCATGCTCCTTTTCATTTACTATATTCTTCCTTATTATTTCCTTAACTGGCAATAACACAGACGTTTACACTTGCACATTTTGATGGCCCCTGGTGTTTGTAGCAGCTCCTACTTTCCCTCAGACAGTAATCTCTCTGGTGAATGAGATTCTAATTTATTTAAATCATTTCAAGCCCTAATGTTATGTTCTGTACTATCAGCAGAAAAATAACAGAGCACTGTCCTTCTTGTTTACCCCTTTAAATCACTTCCTTCTCCCCAGTCTTTCCAAAGTCCATACATACAGAAAAGACTACACTACTTCTGTAACTCAGTCTATAAAGTCCCGCTAGGTTGCAGGTGAGGCAGGATGTTTCTGGGATACGTGAGTGTTGTCTCAGTCAGAGGTAATGGAAATAAACGGATGGATATTATTAGATAGTGTAGCTGTAAAATCAGTGTTTTTGAAGCAGTTGGATTTCATCACCACACAGCACAGATCACCCGTTGGAAATAAAAACAGTGTTAGAGGAGCCCGCGGTGCAGCAGGAAGCCGAGCACAGTGGGTGTTCAATCACAAACAGAATCCATACACGTCTTCATGTGAGTCGAAAGCTATGGTGCCTACAGTGTATGTGGGTGATAGATATTTCACTGAATCCAGTTAATACTTTTAAATAATTCAGTCGACATCACTTCCAACCTTCAAAAACTGTACTGGTTTTGGTCTCTCACAGTTTGTTTAGTTTGCGTTTCTCCGCGGGATACGAGCAGGGTGATAATGAGCTCACTTTAACGTTAGTACGATCAGCTTGAATTTGGCAACACATTTTAAATTCATATATAGCCCTTCACTCTCGTGTAAATAATCAGGTCAGTCACTCCAATTAAGACACAAATTAGATTTGTAAAAGTCACTTTGGCGCACCGTCAGTTAGTTCGTCACCAATCACAGACGTGTGCTTTATTTGTTTGCCCCTCTTAACTTTGATCCTGTGATTGAAAATCAGTGCAGTTTTCCTAGTTGCGCAGAATAATACAAAACAAGGAGACTCGGACGGGTGAAGCTCCGGCTGCAGTGATTACCAGATACCACTGGAGCGCCCGCCGGGGGGGGCCAGGATCCGAGCCGAGGACCTCTTCGGGACGTGGTCGTCAACCTGAGACCCTGAGAGAAAACATGACAACACACAAATCAACAAAAACTACAGACATGAAGGTTTTTAGGTTCTTAAGTATAGGTTAGCCAAAAAAAATAAGAAGGGTAAATTGTTCTTATTGTTTTGCTTTATATTCTAGAGGTTAAAAAATAGATACCAAATTACTTAAATCAATCAATTTATTATCAATATGCCTGGCGTTCAATTTGGTCCATTGACTTAAAGAGGACCTATCATGCAAAAGGCGCTTTTTTATGTCTTTTATACATAAAAATGTGTCCCCGGTGTGTCGGGGAACTCACGCAGCGTCAGAAAATAAAACCCTCTCTCTTTTCCTCCGTACCCAAATCTCTAAAAACGGGGAACAACGGAGCTGATCCAGATTTGCGTCCGATATGACGTAATATCTGAAATGTGGACCCACGGCCCAATCAGAAACGTTGCTATCAGAAACAATGCCTGACTGTTTTGGACGTAATATGGTCGGTGTTTACATTAGCATCGCTAACACTCAGAGCTAACCTGTACTGGAGAGAGCATGTGTGAAGAAGCTGGAAGTAAAAAGGAACTCACCTTGTGGTATAACCGGCAAGAGAGAAAGCCTTTGAGCTCCATACTGTTTCAGAGATAATCCTTGATAATCCATGATATGGCGTTTCATCACGGCAGCATTTAGTTTAGACAGTAGCTGCCGGGTCCCACATGAGCTCAGACCCCTCCTTTTTGATTTTTTATCAATTCTTTTTTTTTTTTTAAAGCTTTATACCAAAATCAGCACTTTAGAAACAGGAAGTGAAATAGAGGGATATGAGGCATGGCTAGAATGGGTGATCTGTTTGGTATTTTGAGCAAAACACTTCATAGACATGTTTTTTATATATTTGTATATATCTGAGACCTATGCTATTGCTTAAAAATATCATTTCACTTTCCTTAAATTTTTTTTTAAAAAAAAGTCCCTGAGTGCAATATCACAGTCTTTGATGTGTGTTGTATCGCACAAGTGGTCTTCCTGTTGACAGTTACTGAAAAATATAGCCCCCTCAAATGTTATTATGTTTCTTCCAGCTACCTGAGAGGCTGAAGGAGGACTCGTGGAGGTCTCGGACCCCCTGGTGGGCGCGGGGCACGCCTTTGGGGTCTCCATCCATGGGACCCAGACCGAGCTCCTTCTTCATGGTGTTTGTCAACTTGGCTACATCACCAGAGTAAGGGTCCCTGTCCACCCCTTTAATCGCCTGAGTCTGAAACGCAAACACACATATATACAAGTTTGTGATTTTATACCCTTTTTTCTGCTAGTCATCATCAAATAAATTAGTACATTTTAACTGTTCTCTTTATGAAGAAATGTAAACACAAACTTTGTCATATGGTGAGGCGTTCCTGGATATAATATAATAGTAATAGCAATAATAGAAGCTCTGTTAAAGGTGGGGTAGGTAATTTTGGAGAAACCAGCTCGAGTGCGCTAGAATTTGAAAATACACAGCCGGAAAAAATCTGCCACTTCCTCACAGAGCCCCTCCCCCAACACACACGAACGCAAACATGACCAATGAGGGCACGAGATAAGTTTGTGCCCAGATGGAAGGCTGACAGGCAGATAGGCCATCCAGTTACTTTAGCCACGGCTAAAATGATTGGTCGTGCTTTTTACAGCGCCACGGCTTCCACAGATGAAATGTTTTTATGGATTTTTTGTCAAAGCACTTCAGATATTCATTGCTATCGGGATGTTAAGAGCATTACATGGAATATAACAAAAAGTGTATCTCGAGCCGGTTTCTCAAACTTACCTACCCCATCTTTAATAGACTCATCATGCAAATAAAAACATGTTTAAATGACCTGGCACTTAACGTTTCAATCAAAATGAGCATTCACGAAAAAATGACTAAACCTAATCGTTTTTGCTTTTATAGTTACAGTAGATAAACTAGAGTATAGATACACTTTTAAGGAGCAGAGCAGTTAAGATATATGACACAGATTATCTGTCCTCATGCTCCCGCATCTTTAATTCTGGGATTTATAGCCACTTGATACAAATGAATATTGAAAGCATTGCACAGTAAATCCCATGGGTTAGCAGCATAATCTATTCGTGTAAATTAAACAGAACAGCATCCTTGCAGAGGCTGGCTGTAATAGGGGTTGGCAGACGGCAGAAAAACCTGTGTCAGCGAACAGAGGAGCATTAAATCCTTTTTATCGACTGCCAACCCAGTGCAGGATGGGTGTGTCTGCAGCAATGCCGAACGTATTTTCTTCACAAAGTCATCAGATTCATTTAAAGTAAACACACCTTTTCCCTCTGCACCATCTTTTTGTAGAGGTAGTCAGGGAAGGTGCGCTGAGGGTAGAACTTTCCGGATCCCTCGGCACACATGAACACACCGTTCTCACACACCAGGCGTCCTCGGCTGATTGTGACCAGGGGGACGCCGTGGCAGCGCAGACCCTCGTACACGTTGAAGTCTCCGCCCTGCACCTGAGTGCTCACAGAGATCGTCCTGCACACACACAGTAGACATTAAAGGTCACCTATTATGCAAAATCCTCTTCTTCATGTCTCTTCTACATCAACATGTGTCCCCTCTTCTTCATGTCTCTTCTACATCAACATGTGTCCCCTCTTCTCCATGTCTCTTCTACATCAACATGTGTCCCCTCTTCTTCATGTCTCTTCTACATCAACATGTGTCCCCTCTTCTTCATGTCTCTTCTACATCAACATGTGTCCCCTCTTCTTCATGTCTCTTCTACATCAACATGTGTCCCCTCTTCTCCATGTCTCTTCTACATCAACATGTGTCCCCTCTTCTTCATGTCTCTTCTACATCAACATATGTCCCCTCTTCTCCATGTCTCTTCTCCATCAACATGTGTCCCCTCTTCTTCATGTCTCTTCTACATCAACATGTGTCCCCTCTTCTTCATGTCTCTTCTCAACATGTGTCCCCTCTGTGGAAAGAGACTCTGAAAGTTTCAGGAACAAAGATTCTCTCTTTTTTTGATCCATTTCTATAAAAACCTGTCTGAAAATGAGCTGATCAGATTTTCGCCACTTTATGATGTCATAAGGATGTTTTGTCTTGTGTAACCATTAGCCAATCAGCAACCAAGGTAACCCCCCCCCCCCCTTATCACCTGAATCTCCTCTAGAGCACCATTGAGTTCTTTGTAACCAAATCTCTCTCAGAGGGGCGTGGGGAGGGGCTCCTTATTTTCATCTAAAGTAACAGACAGAGAATCAGCACTTTGGAAACAGGGCTGAAACAGAGGGGATTATGGGTAATGCTGCTAATCTGTTGGTGTTTGGAGCCAAACACTTCAGAGACAGGTTTTGTATATATCTGAGAGCTATAATATATTGATGAAAAACAGTATAATAGGGGACCTTTAATATCAATACAAGTTTAACTAAATTAAGCATTAGCAGCCAGTATTTTGTTTCTTCCTGTTTGAATATAACTGTGTACCTCGCTGCATCTGGGTCCCAGACCACCAGATCAGCGTCAGCTCCGGGGATGATACGACCCTTGCGTGGGTACAGGTTGTAGATCTTTGCAGCGTTAGAGCTCGTCACTGCCACGAAACGATTCTCATCCATCTTTCCTGTAACCTGCAGGTAATAATGCATTTCAAACATGTAAGAAAAATGCAACCAGGACATTTAGTTAATAATCTGTGAATTGTTGTTATTGTCAGAGGATTCTACGGCATATTATTTAGTTTGCGTTGGTTTTGCGGCACAGTTAGTTAAGGCGATGCTGATGTGGGCACTTTGATACTTGAGGTAATTATGAGAGTAAAGAATTGAATGTAATCAAAATAGACGTTAATATACAGTTTTTCTTTGGCTGAGAAAAACCCAGAAATGTATTCTAACTAAAAATGAAGTTGACAAAACACGACACAAACTAACAAAGGAAATTTGACACAAACAAAACACAAGTTTGTGTGTGTGTGTGATGTGATTGTGTGTATCATACGTACCACTCCCCTCTCCCACATGACACTCATCCTGTCCTGGACTCCAGCCAACCCATGAGGGATCTTTGTGAAGTCCTCCTTACCCAGAGCTCTCTGCTTGGTGCTGAATGGACGGTGCTCCGATGCCACCACACTCAGAGAGTCACTGGAAACAGGTTATGCAGTTTAACAATCTGAATCGTCTAAAATCATTTACCAGTATGACAACAAAAATATTGTTGGGAGCACATACTTGGCCAGCAGGCCCATGAGGTAGCTGGGTGTGTTGGGGTCGATGCGCAGAGGAGGGACGGTGACGTGGGCGGCAGCATGAATCCAGTCCTGGTGGTAGTAGTGCATCCCGTTCAGAACAGCATGAGCTACTGTGGTCTCTGCGTGGACCACTTTACCTGCAGACAGAAAAGCACAGAGGTTAGTTCAAAGAATCTTTTTGATCATCTTCTTTATCAACACCACTGTCTCTCACCTTGCATCTTAGCAACAGCAATCATGTCTCCGGCAGACACACTGGACACATTCACCAGGTAGATCGGGCAGTGCGCCTGCAAGCACAAGAGCAGTCATTCATTTATCAAAGACAGACAGACACATACACGCAGACACGATAATATTTGTTTCATCTGTTTACCCTGTTGGCGATGGTGATAGCCCTGTGAGTAGCCTCAGACTCAAGCTGTAGAAAATAAGACAGAGGAGTTCAAACAAGTACTCCATATCAATGATGAGCAGAAAACCAACTTCTTTTTATTCACATAAATGTAGAAGCACAACATCTAAAGAAATAAAAACTGGGTTGATAGGAAATGACCTCAGATGTGAATTTACCTCCTCTGGTCGACTGATCTCAATCCCCTCCGGTCCATTGATGCCCAGCTCCAGAGCCTCTTTGGCACCCTAATAACACGCATATAACATAACTTGAATCAAAACACAATCATTGTTGTTGACTTTTCATAAAAACATTCACTATTATATATAAATAACTGCCGTCTTGATTTGTATTTTTACATTATCATAGCACCAGATGCAATAGAGTGCCGAAGTCCCTCCCTTTCCGGGGGACCTCCATGGGACCTTATTTTGGAAAAAGTATTGAAGTCAATGGAGAGAGAAAGATTATCTTTCGATCCCGTTTGAATTGTGCCACGAATTACACACATGATGTTTGTCAATTTAAAAGATAATTTTGCAAGTCAATTTTTTTTAAATGTGTCGTGAAACTGTGAAGTAACACTTTGTTTTGTGTGAAACCGCTCAATGAACTACAACTCCCATCTCGCACCACACACCAAGACGGCCGTCACGTTGAAACATTTCACTTCTTTCTCTCAGAATGAGGCGGAAAGTATTAAAAGAGGTGAAAATCACTGCAAGTCTGGGCATGTTGAGAGCTGTGCATACACACAAGGGGAGTTAGTCGGTTCCGTAAGAGCCAGCATGCGGGACCGGGATTCTGGGATTTGTAGTCTTTCTAGTTGCGTATTTTTCATAGTCTTATATTTCAACATCATATGTGTAATTCGTGGCACGATTCAAACGGGATCGAAATATAATCTTTCTCTCCCATTGACTTCAATACATACTTTTTCCAAAATAAGGTCCCATGGGGCGGAAGTAGATGGGCGGGACTTCGCCTCTCTATAGAGGGACTTATTGCAGGAGTCTGTCTGTGTTCTAAACTGCACAAGGTTACAGGACTTTCTTGTTGTCAGAACATTGTTTGTACCTCCACGGCTTATTTTGGGCTTGCAGGTGTTATAAACCGTAAGCATTATGTGTTTTTTACTCACACTTAAGATCTTCTACTCCAAAGACATAATGTGCATGTTTTGTCTGTGCTGATCTGTGCGTTCATTTTTCAAAATCCATCATGTGGATTGGTGGATTTTCACGGTGCTGACCATCTCTCATTAGAAGGAGAACATGGAGGGATATGTGTGGGATTGGATGACGTTCACCTCTGCCACCAGCTCTCCGTTCTCGGCGTGGACGCGAGCGATGGCCCCGATGTCCTTACAGGTCTGCAGCGACTGGTACAGCTCCGAGTCCCTCAGCATCATCGTGTCTTTGTAGGCCATGTACATCTGGAAGGAGTTCACTCCATGCTCCCTCACCAAGGTCTCCATCTCATTGTGCACCTGAGCACAGGACAAAGGTCAGAGGTCAAGAACAAAGTCTGCAGCAGGGGAGAGCATATGTCAGTGTATGTGAATGAGGGCATAGAGCTGTGTGTGTGTGTGTGTGTGTGTGTGTGTGTGTGTGTGTGTGTGTGTGTGTGTGTGTGTGTGTGTGTGTGTGTGTGTGTGTGTGTGTGTGTGTGTGTGTGTGTGTGTGTGTGTGTGTGTGTGTGTTATATGGGGCATGAAATGAGCTTGGAAAGCAGCCAGAGAAAGATCACATTGCTGCATGTCAGGAATCCAACACAGACATTCACTGCAAGAACATTTTTAATTCACTCAAAATGCAATAAAAGTAAACTATATAGTGTTTAGAGATAAATACTAATAAAACATCGATACTGCATTAAAAGGGGGTCATCACAATTCAAATAAGTGAGAAAATGTCATCAATGAAAGGGTATGAAAGAAGTACTGCATACAGTATTTAGGATCTTCCTTAATTTAAAAAGCTAAGATGTCATACGGCACAACAAGATAAACTTTAATCGACATATTTGAGCACATGTGGCAGCCCTTTAGTGACCACACTGAACCTAAAATGTAAATGTAATTGCAGACTTACAGTAATTGTTATACTGAGGGTGCATTATACACACACATCATCAAATCCGTATAAACTGAATATCTGTTGGTTTCAGTTGAAGTAAAACATATAATGTTGGGCTCTGGGAATTCAAAGACGGCATTTTAAAATATTTTTAATACACCAAAAATGTATCAGTAAATAAGAATAACTTCGTTTTTGAAAATGCTTAGTATACATTTAGCCAAGTATGCGGTTGAACATTGCACTATATGTAATAGTATGTGGCGCATGCCGAAGGCTCGGTGAGGCACGTTGACTCATACAATCTGCCTAACGTGCCCAGTGGGCATGTGTGTTAACCTACATCGTGTGGGGTTTAATCTAGGTCATTACACACTTCACCCACATGTGAAAAGGCTTTGTCTGCTTTATTATTCATTTAGCAAAGATAAAAGCACGAGGAAGACAACTGCAAAGACTCAAATGTGTTTATTGAAGACAAAGAAGAGTTTCCATGCTCTGTTTTTGGGTCTTACCTTCGGCCCCCACCAGGTGACCCCGACGTGCAGGGCGTAGTCGCAGCAGGCCTTGGCGTCGGCCAGAGCTCGGCAGTTCTCGTAGGCGTCCACCAGAGAGCAATGCTGTTCAGGCAGGGCCAGAGCCATCACCATGGTGGTACCACCCATCAGAGCCGCCTGGGGGGGGGGGGGGGGGAGGGAGAGGAAGGGACGAGTGGAGGGAGAGGAAGAGAAACAAGAAAGATTGATTAGAAGTGAGAACGATGACTCCACTATAAAGCACAGACACTGTTTGTGCTGGTGACAATGAGCCATAGTCTTTCCTTATGAACTGCTGTCTCATCATCATAAAGTGTACTTGTTACTAGTTGTTACTAGTTGTGTTTCAAAATCAAAACAAATGGATAACGTGAAAAGGTTTGGTTTCTTGGAACAATCTTAGAAATTGGTTTCCATATACGATTCAAAAGAAGAGATCAGGAGAAAAAAAGAGCCCCCGAGAAGAGCCTTGGTAAGAATTTCCAAACTTTACTGCTTCTAACAAAATCTTTTCTGAACCTGGTGCCTGTTTTTCACACACAGTAAGCTGAAGCAGACAAATATGAGACATGAAAAGGAGAAGAAGAGGATGTGAATGTGCCAATGAAGAAAGTCAGGGAGGTAGAATAAACGATGAGATGAAAGATGGCGGAGTGATGGAGAGAAGGGAGCGGTCTGCAGTGACTCGTTTCGCTCGGCTGATTGGTAAATGCACTTTGCTGTAGCCATGACAACAGATAGTGCTCAGTCATGCCTGGAGCATGTCCCCACCCTCCTCTTCCTCCTCATCTCCCTGCTTTCTCCTCATACTCCTTTCTCCATTCAAAATGTGCACTGGCCATACAGAGTCTAACAGGGATAGTGCACTTAGGAGTCATGGGCAGTAATCATTTATGAAATAGGAAATGAACGTGTGCTGCCTATCCCTGCAGACTTTCTTTCATTTATTTTCACCTCATAAAAAGAAAAAGCATCCAGAATTCAAGCATCACCTCTCTATCATTCCTACAACCAGCCTGAATGAAATGCTACTTGATTTAAACACAACGCTGGTTAATGTCTCAGCGTTGAGTCACTCCAGACATGTGGCAGACAGGGGCGGGGCATCGGGTTTCGAGTGACATTTCCACCAGCCAACGAACTATCAAGTTTCCCATTACCATAGTAACCAGTCCGAATCATCTGCAGCGTCAGCATCGAAGGTCTCTGGATATATGTGTGTGTGTTAAGAGTGATCACTGTCAGTGCGTATGTGTGTGTGTGTGCGTGTGCGTGTGTGTGTGACGGAGAGAGATCAGAGGACATGGACACAGCTGGGGAATGTGGGATGTGTGTCGGCCTTAATTAAGATTTACTGCCAGTGCATTTCACGGAAGAAGAAGGATAGTGGAATAAAAAGGAACAATAGCGAGAGAGAAGAGAGAAAATATGTCGGAAAGCTACGTGTATTTATATTATGAGCGTTTCAGAAGCCAGAACCAAAGACAATTCCAACAGAAAGGAAAAAAAGAAACTGTCTGCAGGAAAATATGTCTTTCTTCCTGCTGACAGTTTCCTCTTTTTAAGCTGCATCCAAAATTAGATGTCCTACATTCAACACCTGCTGACGATTTAAAATAAATTGCAGCAAATGATCAGTCAGTGTTGTGTTCTGATGAAACGGGTTGTAACTGGTGTTGCTGAGCAGAACAAAGCTGACGGACACGGCGTACAAACCAGCCTCGAAGACACATGCTGTTTTTTATAGCCATTTCCATAGTAACAACCTCATTTATTATTGTCATACAATTCATTATAAAAGGTTTGTGATTACGAGCAGACAAAGCCTTTTCCTTCCCACTGAATTTATTTTGATACTAGTCAAGATTTACAAATTGACAAAAAACACCAAATGACTGCCAGATTAATTATTTGAGCTAGTACTCATTCCATTTGGATTGTTCTTGTTTTGTTATCCTGTAGTACGACATGAGCATACATGGTTTGAATCTAATAGCTCCCTTGCAAAGCCACAGTAAACCTGACCAAATGTATTCCCCCTTAAACATATTACTGATCATTGCCAGCACAGCTTAAGTGAATGGTTACACATAAACCCCAACCAAACAGTGTTCTATCATGAATCCCCTGCTCTATTACAGACCCCTGACACCTACTGTGAAGACAATCCCCTGAGAAGAAAGTGAAGCAGAATGGGGGGGGGAGAGAGGGGGAGACATGTCTGATCTGAGAGGATGAGACGATTTTTGTATGTTGAACTCTGGGAAAGGCTATCAGTGTGTCGGACAGATTACACTGCAGCTCTGTGATCAGCCCTCTCAGTGCCGAGTAGAATATTCATTCTTTGTTAACATAACAGATTAGACCCATGGCGCATGCTATACTACACCTGCGCTCTATTCCCCAACTCTCTTTCCCTACATTTCGTGTCTTTCCCCGCTTTGTCTGTGGTAGGCAGATCATTTTTTGGTTTTCAAAACTATATAACATATATATTTGTTAGTTTTTTATCCGAGATCAATTCATTTAAAGTGTACATACAGTATAGCTAAATATCTGGTCACACAACTTTAACGCTAGATGCATAAACGCTGCGCTGACAGGTTTCTACATTGCATGTTCTCTGCCCTCCTGCTGGGGGGGACACGGGACACGGGGGGGGAGATGCAGAGGAAACAGTAGGGGGGAGGGAAGAGGGGAGGAAGGAAGGAAAGCGTGAGAGGGGGAGAGCACTGTAACAAAACGACGGGAGGGAGGGAGGGAGGATGCTGAGAGAAATAGTTTTGGGGTCCATTCACAATTTGCACATGAGCCGTTGCCACAGTAACGCAGTCGCCATAGAGATCAGACAATTCTGCCATGTTCCTGCGTGCACACATTTGTAGCCTAAGAGTGGGTTAGTTGCTATGCAGCAGGGTCAGTTAAGGGGGAGTAAAAGCTGGCATACGGATGATTCAATCCCCCCCAAATTCCTCTCACCCCATTTCAGCTGGCATTCCATCAGACTCTGACCTCATTTCACTGCAACGCCCTGCAGGTAATAACGTTTCAAACCTGCTCTCGAAGATGTTAACCACACAACAGTCTGAACAATTTGACCTCATGTAGGAACTGTCATGTAGGAACTGTCTTAAGAAGGATTGTTGGTCCTTAATGTGAAATAGCCAATAATTGACTTTTTGAGACAAGGCTGCAAAATGGATTTCTTTTGGACCTTTGTTCCTAGCTTACATTATGTAGCCTCTGCCACACCATGATACACTGAGTTTACGCCTTTGACTTCAATCAACCAGGGAAAAGAAACCCCAACAAAAAAACAGCCCACAAAAACCTCCAGAATGCACTGCTGCAGGCAACAACTACACTCCCTCTTTTGAATGTTTAAGTCTCCTAATTATGAAATCCTCCTCTGTTCTGAGCCTCAGTGGAAAACACGCCGAGCATCCATTCGAAAATAAACGAATTAACCCTGTGTGCATTAAAAGATTGAACAGCTGTGACGGAAGTCTTTGCATCCACACCCAAAAACGTGTGACAGCTGTTTGTGTTTGCATCACATGTGGTCATTAGTGTTGACGATCGAATGAAGCAGGGTGGAGATCTGCATGTAGACACGGCAGAGAGAGAGAGAAAGTATGTCTGTGTGTGACAGCTGTCTCTGGTTTCTAAATGTGTTCAATTACAGGCATGCTGGAGAGCTTTGTCAGTGTGTGTGTGTGTGTGTGTGTGTGTGTGTGTGTGTGTGTGTGTGTGTGTGTGTGTGTGTGTGTGTGTGTGTGTGTGTGTGTGTGTGTGTGTGTGTGTGTGTGTGTGTGTGTTTATACCTTGGTCCCGCTGTAGAAGTCATCCTGAATGCTGGCGTTCATGAAGGTCTGCTGCAGATGCACGCTGGTGTCTATTCCGCCCGGCAACACCAGCTTTCCAGAGGCGTCAATCACCTTCGCCCCGCCCGGTATCATCAGCTCCTTTCCAACCTGCCACAGAGAGCACGAGCACCACATTTAACATTAACTTTATCCATGAGTGTTTCTTTTTCATACAGTATAATGTGAACCACAGACTAGAACCAGGAGGACCTATACAGGACAATTGGTGTTTGAGTCTCTGTGCTTTTAATCTAGTCCATTAAACTGTGAATAGAGTGGTCATAGTAAAGAGGGCCAATCAAAGACAGGAGTTAATACTGAATGGTTCATTCTATAACATATAGGTGTGAGCAAGCTCTCTGATTGGTCAATAGGCGTGTTTGATTCCACGATCAAACAACGGTCAAATAGAACGTGCCTAATCACAACATATCCAGTGGCCTACACACGCCACTAGCCTACCGAAACTACTTCCATGAGCCTACATCGTGTGGTTTCCATAGCGACGTTTAGCGACACACAGCCGTTACACTGTTATACATTGTCTCTCGTCCAGTACAGGCGTACGGACCTCGGCGCAAGCGCCTCGGTCCTGCCGCAGTACTGTCGTACCAATAATGACGTTCAAGAACAGCCTCTCGTGTATGATTGCTTAATTACACCACAGCCACAGTAAGTGCTTGATTGGGATTAAATGTTCACTAATCATGTGGAACATCTCAACATTTACTGGATGTATTTCGAGGAGTTTCATAAAGACATTAATGATTCCCAGAGCATCATTCCTAATGTTTTTATCTAGCGCTGAGAATAAACTGTCTTTTCATACTGAAATATTAAGAGATATTATAATTAGGAATTTTTAGTACAATGTCATAACAATTACTGATTGAACTGCGATAAAATGTAGTACACATATTGACACCTCCTTCAGATTCATTGTAAAAACTGTGGTGATCAATTATATTGAATCTATCGCGAACATGAGGTCAACATTTAGATTTGTCAGATACCTAAATGACATTGAGCCATGACATTCGTACTAACATGCTAAACCAAGATGGTTACATGATAAACATTATAGCTGCAAACATAGGCAAATTAGTGAGCATGTTGTTGCGTTTAGCTGAAAAGTGCTTATAGGTGATAGCATGATAGCATCAAGGATATACAGAAACATCTTAAAACTATTCTTATAACCTTTTAAAAGTGACTTATCGATCTAAAGTACTATTATCATTTGTGTAACCCTTAACGTGTTTCATAAAGTACAATCGAGTTTCCAGGTCTGAATCATCCTCTTCACATGAACCGATTCTTATTGCCATGACAACATTCTGCGAGCTAATTATAGTGTTTACTATCATCATGTACAGCCACAGGGTTCATTCTCCTCATACTGTATTATTGTGAAGTGAGTCACACTAACAGCTGGGGATTCACTGGGCAGAGAGTGTGTGGGTCAAAGAGGGTGTGTGTGTGTGTGTGTGTGTGTGTGTGTGTGTGTGTGTGTGTGTGTGTGTGTGTGTGTGTGTGTGTGTGTGTGTGTGTGTGTGTGTGTGTGTGTGTGTGTGTGTGTGTGTGTGTGTGTGTGTGTGTGTGTGTGTGTGTGCTTAAAGAAATAAGGGTGTAGTATATTTGAAAGTGTGGTCTTGAGTAAGAATGCATGTGAACGTGGTGTACCTGCTGAATGATGCCGTTCTCAATGTAGACGTCTGCTTCCTGGGTGAAGTCATCGTTGACCACCTTCCCTCCCTTGATGAGAATACGCATCGAACCCATGTTGGCCATCCTACTGGAGGAAAAAAAGGAATGCATTTAAATCAATATTAGTGAGACATAAATCACGATCACAATTCCTGTATTTCATTCAACTAACTGATTTGATCTGTTTTATTGTGTTGCACTGTTGGAGGAGCCTGGGACTTTGCGCGCTATCAAGCAGTGAGCGTGCGCTGTCCTGTTCAGATGACGTCAAATCCAACGGGATACCATAAATAAACTCCACAGAATCACACTACACACCTACGCAATGATTACATTCAGGCAAACTGTAGAATACAACCTCTTTGGACAATTTATATACTTATTGAAAACAAGCTACAAAATGTGATACCTTGGAAAATGCTGTTTAATAATTTTGAATATCCTTAACTTTTGCTAAATTGTTTTGATCAACTTTTAAGACTTTTTAAGACCCCGCGGACACCCTGTTAATAAACCTGGCGTTGCGCCCCTCTTGGCAGGAACCGACTTGCTAAAGATCTTTTCATAGTCCTGCCTCAACCAATCCAAAGCCTCTGCTAACAAGAGTGAATGCAAAGGCTTCTGTGTGGTGAGGAGAACAGGAAAGCACAAAGTGTCATAGTGACAAAGAGTGGGAATGTGCTTCACAGCTTCTGTTGCAGTTATCTGAATGTAAGAAAAAGCTTTCAATCAAAAACCTGCACAAGGGGACAACTATCCATTGTTGCACACATCTTGTATTATGAGCTAGAGTTTCTAATATATTCCTTTTGTCTTGTAAGAAATAAAACTTCCTTTAGCTTTCTCTATGAAATATTAAGGCAAGCAGAGGATATATAATTTACAAATCTATTACAGCATCTGCGGGAATATAACAGAGTTTCTACTGGAGGTAGACCGCTGGTTATGTGAACCATATTCAAACCATTTTAAAATGTCCATACTAAGGATTGATGACAAGAAATCAATAAATAAAAATTCTTGAGAAAGCAGTCTCAAAACAGTTGTGTGATTACTTAAAAAACAATGATTCATTTGAAGATTTTCAGTCTGGCTTTAGAACACATCATAGCACAGAGACAGCTCTGGTTAAAGTCACAAATGATCTTCTAATAGCCTCAGACAAAGGACTTGTCTCTATTCTTGTTTTGCTCGATCTCAGTGCTGCATTTGATACTATCGACCATGATATCCTATTGCACTTAGTTGGCATACAGGGAACTGCTTTAGGCTGGTTTAGGTCCTATCTATCTGAACGCTCTCAGTTTGTACGTGTTAACGATGAATCTTCCACGCAAACCAAAGTTAGCCATGGAGTGCCACAGGGCTCAGTGCTCGGACCTATTTTGTTCACATTATATATGCTTCCGTTAGGCAATATTATAAGGAATCATTCTGTAAACTTTCATTGTTATGCGGATGATACTCAACTATATTTATCAATCAAGCCTGATGAAATTAATCATCTAAATAAAATTCAAGACTGCCTCAAGGACTTAAAAACGTGGATGACCTTAAAGTTATTGTACTTGGCCGAAAACTGACCTTAAAGTTATTGTACTTGGCCGAAGAACCTACGAAACAAATTATCTAAAGATATACTAACTATGGATGGCATTAATTTGGCCTCCAGTGAGACTGTAAGGAATCTTGGTGTTATATTTGATCAGGATTTATCCTTTAACGCCCACATAAAATAAATTTCAAGGACCGCCGACTTCCATCTACGTAACATTACAAAAATCAGGCATATCTTGCCTCAAAATGATGCAGAGAAACTAGTCCATGTATTTGTTACTTCAAGGCTGGATTATTGTAACTCTTTATTATCAGGGAGTACCAAGAAGTCAGTTAAGTCGCTTCAGCTGATTCAAAATGCTGCGGCTCGTGTACTAACCAGAGTTAGGAAAAGGGACCACATTACTCCTGTTCTGGCTGCCTTACACTGGCTCCCTATAGAACACAGGATATCATTTAAAATTCTTCTTCTCGCCTACAAAGCCCTTAATGGGCAGGCGCCATCGTACCTTAAAGAACTCATTATACCCTACTGTCCTACTAGGGCATTGCGTTCCAAGAATGCAGGGTTGTTGGTTGTTCCTAGAGTCTCTAAAAGTACAATGGGAGCCAGAGCCTTTTCTTATCAAGCTCCACATTTGTGGAATCAGCTTCCAGTTTCTGTTAGGGCGGCAGACACCCTATCTGTTTTTAAGAGTGCGCTTAAGACCTTCCTTTTTGATAAAGCTTATAGTTAGGGCTGATTAGATTCAGCCCCTAGTTTTGCTGATATAGGCTTAGTTTGTCGGGGGACATCTTACTTCTTCCTTCTCTCTGTCTATACCTGTGTACTCTCATGATCCGATTAACCCAGCTTCCCCAAATTTCTTTCTTTTTGGTGTCTATATACGCCGGGATCCGGAGTCGTGGATGATCCTGTTGCTGTGGTCCTGGATCATAAGTCCTGGATGGATATCCTCGTGGATTCATCTTCCTATTATACACACATGCATTTCCAAACATTTGGACTACCTATGTTGCAAATGTATTATCTTTTCAATTTACACACGGCATCTATTGCACGAGGGATCCCTCCTCTGTTGCTCTCCCTGAAGTTTCTCCCATTTTTCCCTGTGGGTTTTCTTCGGAAGTTTTTCCTTGTACAATGTGAGGGTCTAAGGACAGAGGGTGTTGTATTGTCATACTGATATTCTGTACAAACTGTGAAGTCCACTGAGAAAAATGTAACATTGGTGATATTGGGCTATATAAATAAACATTGATTGATTGATTGATCAATATAACTTTAGTTTTTAGTGGGCAGGTTACGCTAGGAAGGATGAAACGATTCGCTTCCTCAAAGTAATAATCAGCAGATGGAATGATAGTAAGTAAAAATATTGAAAGCAAGTATAGTGTTGAAGGTCCTACAGGGCTTTTGCCTCATTAACCTAATTTCAGCCAGATCTGTATTTTGCAGAATTAGCACTTTTCAAAAGTAATTGGTGTGTGTCTCGGCCCCATCCTTTACAAAAATAATAACTCCTGGCGATGGTAATTTTAGGTTGTTATGTTGCACTGGTTAGGACATTTACATACACTCCTTTTCTTGTTCTTTTATTATTTAAAAGGTTACATATTTTATAAATCAAGTCGTGAAGCTGAGTGTTGTTATTCAAAATATTGTCTGCTTATACTGAGTCTCTACATGGGATTTAATTCATTTTAACACCAATGATGTGTCTGGCTAAATGCTAGACTTTTAAATTCTACACACAATCAAATCAATTGTCAATGACTTGTATGATTTGTTCCCCTCTTTTTTGTATTTCTATTGGTATCTACATATTTCAAAGTACAATGTACATGAAAAAGTGTTTATATTTGCCTTATCATTTGGTCCCTATGTGATACTTCCAGATAATAATTGAAAAAAGCAGCATGAGGAAGTCTAATGGGATCAACAAACATCCCTCTGTGTGCATGTGTGTATTCTGCATGGATGGCTGTATGCAATGTGTTTGATGACAGGACACAATGGCCTCCCAGTCACACAGAATCACACTCAAAGAGATGGAGGAGAATAGAGAGAGGAAGGAGAGGAGGGGAGGAGAGAGAACAGTGAACAGAATAATGAGAGAGAGAGAAAATTGTACCCCCAAACAGAGGACAGAATAGAGGTGTAGGAATGTTGGTCAGAGATCTCTAAAATAGGGAAATATGCATTGAACAACATCAATTCTACTGCCTCAGCATTACATAGAAGTATTTGGCACCTGGGTCGAACTTCTGTTGATCTCAGATCTGATTTAGAGGCAAAGAAGGACTGCCAAAGAGATGGAGAACTTAACAAGAGAGAGGCAGAGGAAAGAGATGAGTCCACTGATAGAGGAAGAGTAGACGGGGGTTGATGATTGGGGATGAAGTGATGGTAGTAAACATGGTGGTGGTGATGGGGGGCGTGCGGTATGGGAAACAGTGCCCTAAAGGCCTGGCATGCGGAATTAAAGATTGGTTTCCCGGGAGATGAGAACTGAAGAGCTTTCAGTAGAAAAGCCTAAGGACACACACACACACACACACACACACACACACACACACACACACACACACACACACACACACACACACACACACACACACACACACACACACACACACACACACACACACACACACACACACACACACACACACACACACACACACACACACACACACACACACACACACACACACACACACACACACACACACACACACGGTGAAGCATACTAAAACACTGATTTGCAAGTTGAAGCTCTTGTCGGGAAAACACCAACACAAATTAGATGGACATTTTAAAACAGTTTTCTTTCCCCAATTTGGATCATTTCAGATAAAATGGCAATCTTGTTCGACCTTTTGACCTTTCATTGTAGTGCCCCCATCAGCCCATCAGAATCTAAAACAGCTGTGAAGAATTCTTCTCAGTTGAATCAAGATGTATTAATGTCATTGGTCTTTCAAAAGCTGCAGAAAATGGAAAGTAGTTGTTTTTTCACCAAGCAGTTTTGGAACAATGACCCACATATGATCTGTTTGGATGAAGGGAATACTGATGCAGATAGACCTCGGTCCCAAGTACAGAAAGTGAATCACCACTGTCTAATACAACTCACAAAAAATCCAATAGGATCCGACACTAGTGGAAACATATTGGGAACACATTGGAAACACCACAGGGTTACAGTTCCAACAGGCTTGATGCTAAACTAAGGGAATGCCAAATGTCTGGTATATTATACTGACATCTAATCCTGCACATATATGTTTTACAAACGGTCTCTTTTATTCAATACCTGAAGCTCGCTGGTTTGGTTTCATTCATTTCTTTTTCTGCCATTAAATCCCGATAAAAAAAAAACCACATAACAGAATCAAACCAGTGGTTCCCAACCTTTTTCAGTCAGGCCCCCCTTGTGTAATTGGAAAGCCCCCCCTAATCCGGTTCCTATAGAGATTGGTAGAATTAATTGCATATACTGTAGTTGTACAAACATTCAATTTTCTCTGTTAATAATAACAAGACAAAAAGATCCAACTATAATTTTATATTTTATTATGGATTGGACATGAACAAAATAGCTTGTATTGTGCCACTGTGAAATAATGAGGTCTAATTGAAACAATTACAAATACTGCTTATCGATCTGGTTCTTTAACAGTATTTTTATTTTGTATAGGTTATTTTTGTTGTTTTTTAGGGAAAAAACTAAACAAATTAGAAACAAAATTCATATTGATTAATTGTATGTATAGTGTGGATTATGGGCTGCTAGCACATAAAATACCTGCAGTGGTGGTAGTAAGTAGATTTACTCAAGTACTGTACTTATTTTGAGGTACTTAAGTATTTCCACTTGTGCTACTTTGTACTTCACTTCAATTCAGAGGTGAATGGTGTACTTTTACTCCACTACATGTATTTAATACCTTTAGTTACTTTACAGATCTGGAGTAAATTCACAAGCTACCCTGCAGTATACTACTTTTACTTAAGTACTTGATCTGAGTACTTCTCCCACCAAGTTACATGAATATGATGACAGATTGCTCGTGTTTCCGCTAGTGGATCGCCGGAGCTGTTAGATTAACAATAACATGCTTATTGTAGTTGTAAGTGCACTGCCTTGCGGCCTGAAGCACCATCCTTGATGGAGCATATGTGGGCTGGACCTGTATTTTACAGGAGAGGAGTGAGCAGAGGGTGGAGTTGTCCATTCTTGTTCTGTTTTCAGTGACTATCTTCCGTACGTCCACACAGCAGCTTTACAGCCCGTCCACACAGCGGCGTGCGTTGAAGCTTCCAACGCTTCTGCCCATTCACTTTGAATGGGGTGACGTCACTTTTAGCCGAACTGCATCGTGGGAAGCGACGTGGAGCGTAGCTGGCGTGGCTCGCTGCAAAAGTTGAGCAATGTTCAACTTTTGACGCCTCGGCAGAAGCGTCAGCCAATCGAATCATATGCCAGTACAAGCTCTAGCCAATCAAACCGCTGCTTGTGTGTCAGGGGCGGGAGATTCATGTGATTGGTTGTTGGTCGAGTGTCAGACACGCCCGCCAGCAAGCGTCAACGCACGCCGCTGTGTGGACGGGCCGTTAGACCAATCTTCCACCGCTTCCAACGCTTCTCTGCCCATTGACTTTGAATGGGGATGACGTCACTTTTCGCCGAACTGCATTGTGGGGGAGCGAAGCGAAGATTTCTAGGATGTCGAGGATCTCCAGGATTCAAAAGTTGAGCAATGTTCAACTTTTGAAGCTGAGCTGGAAGCGCCAGCCAATCAAACACGTTTATGCAAATCTGACAGTAGAAGCGCTAGCCAATCAAACCGCGTGTAAGCAGGGAGAACCAGACCGCAGTTCATTTCCTCATATTCCAAACGAGAAATTACGGTAGCAAATCACCCGGTTCTTTACGACCAGAACTATTAACGGGATACAAACCGGAGGAACCAGGCATGGAGGGAGGTGGCTGAGACAGTGGGTGGAACTGGTAGGTTTTCGCCTGTTTGGGGAGTTTATATATATATATATATTGCTCGCATAAAATCCCCGGGGTTTTTTGCTTTGTATGTCGGGGGCGGGAGATTCATGCGATTGGTTGTTGGTCGCATTGCTCGCAAGAAATCCCCAAGCTGTCAGACACGCCCAGCTCCAAGATTTTCAAGATTTTTGAAAAGCTGCTGTGTGGACGTACCGTGCGCGCGCTACTAAAGAGACGCGCTACCATGGAAACCAAACAATGGTGTAGCTGTATTAAAGTCCGAGTGGAAACAGTCGTGAGTCTCAATCTGATTTTGTCAGAAATCGGGAGAAATGCGGGAGAAATATGATCCCGGGTGGAAACCGGGAGAGGGCTATGAAATCGGCAGTCTCCCCCGAAAATCGGGAGGGTTGGCACGTATGTTTCCGAGCAAACTATGTTTGTTTACAACTTCTTCCCAAGCTTCACGCCCCCCCCCCCCCCCCCCCCTGCAATATCGCGCCCCCCGGGTTGGGAACCACTGTGTTATACAGTGTTAATGTCCAGTCATGCTAAAAGAGTAAAGTCGTGTGCAACGGATTTCATATTGTGCTCAATTAATTCAACAAGGGTAATTGAGTAACAGTTAAATAGGGGTTTTGACAGGGAGAAAATGTCTCCCTGTAATTCTTTATAACTGATATTTAAAGGCCGGAGCATTTGCCGTCACTTGTTTCAGGTCAGGTGTGTCTGAACCCAGACAGCTGACTGTGTGAGTGGGACACGGAGAGCTTTGTGTGTCTGTGAGGAGGACTGTAAGCCAAAGAAATTACAGTCAACTTATATAATTGACACTCTTGACAGCGACACCTTTAATGCTCGCAAACACACAGTAAGCCCTGAAGGGGATCGAAGGAAAGGAGGTTAACGATCAGGTGCACATAGGGGCAGCTGTAACTGTCATTTTGGTGTGTGTGTGTGTGTGTGTGTGTGTGTGTGTGTGTGTGTGTGTGTGTGTGTGTGTGTGTGTGTGTGTGTGTGTGTGTGTGTGTGTGTGTGTGTGTGTGTGTTTGCTTTCTGCTGTGTCACAGAAGGTATGACAGACTAACACACAGACAGTGACATACCAGTCTGCATTTCACACTCACAGTGACCTTCAACACACACACACCCACCCCCACACACACACCCACACACACACACACACACACACACACACACACGCGCGCGCCGAGACACACCCTGACTTCTCTCCATGCAGGCAGTTTTTTTAATGGTGGCGTTAATTAATAATGAATGGGGAGCAGCAGAGGCAGAAAGTCCTCGCCAAAATGTCACACATGTTTTTATAACCACACAGACGGTCATACCAGAAGCTTCTTATGATGGTATGAGCTTTTTGTGCATCATGAACAATACTGAATTACTTAAAATAAAATAAATTCAAATGAGCTTCCTTTAAAGCAACTTCGCTGTGTTTTGTATTCGGTGTTGCTTCACATGAATTGGCCAGGTTGTACTTTAAGGCTTAACTTTTGTATAAGATGCATTTAAACTCACATTTTGAGGTTCAATTTCAATGTTTTCTTAGAAATCCTTAACACGCCTTTGCTCATAGAAATCTAGTAATAGGTCTTTCACTATAAATAATATGTCCATCTTATTGGCTGAGGCTAAGCTGCAGTAAGAGACTAAACAAAAGGCTGGATGAAAAAGACTCCGTGTTTAGAATCAGTGTAAATGTGATATAGTGACTGCTGACATCCTCAGCAGTTTCCGAGCAAGTGCAGGCTGCGTGTGTGGCACAAATGTGTGTGTGTTGGGTGGGGCGGGGTGTGTGTGTGTGTGTGTGTGTGTGTGTGTGTGTGTGTGTGTGTGTGTGTGTGTGTGTGTGTGTGTGTGTGTGTGTGTGTGTTGATGCATGTTGTAAGTGAGAAGAAAGGAGTAGACAGCTGCTGACTCCTTCTTGATCTGCACAGGGAGGGACTGTGTACAGTGTGTGTGCAAGAGTTAATATGTGTGTGTGTGTGTGTGTGTGTGTGTGTGTGTGTGTGTTTCATTACCTTGACGTGTGAGCTTGTGTATTGTAGGTGTGCGTGTGTGTGTGTGTGTGTGTGTGTGTGTGTGTGTGTGTGTGTGTGTGTGTGTGTGTGTGTGTGTGTGTGTGTGTGTGTGTGTGTGTGTGTTTTAATAGTAGAGCTATTTAAAAATCCAGGACAAATGAGAATCAGACAACTTCTCAACACACTGCAGGTAAGAATAGACATCAGACACACAGGAGGATGAGGTTTGCAGAGGTGTGTGTGCTTCTGGGGGGTCATGGATGAATAAGCCATTAGTGAATCACACACACACACACACACACACACACACACACACACACACACACACACACACACACACACACACACACACACACACACACACACACACACACAGATAAACAGAAAATAACAACAGCGGTCGCGTAACTAAGTAGGCCAAAGCTCCGAGGATTAGGGCCGTCTCTCTCACACACACTCTCCTTCTCTGTGTAGTCTACATGCTCTCTTTTGTCACATTGTAATTTAATAGTTTTGGGAAAGACAGGCATCATCTTTTATTCATCTATCTTGGTCTCAGTTCACTCCCCGTCTGACACAATGAAAGAGTTGTGAAAGAGCTTCTGTCTGACCTTCCAAACTGTGCCACAGATAAATATCAACGTCAGAATAAACTAATATTATTATTTTATTACTATCTACTAAAAGGTGCAATGTGTAATGCTCCAAAGAAATAGGGGCAGCATTTCACCTCTTACTATCAGGATTATATAATCTAAATGGATATTCTGGCCATTTTTCCAAAAAATGCACATTCATGCTCCTCAGAAGATGACACCTTTAGATTTGACATCAGCCCAGATGTTTCCTCTAGCAACAAAAACACCTTTTCAGTCAGAGGTGGCATTACAAACAGTTTTGAGTGGGTTTGTAAGCATTTGTCTTGTGTTGTGCTTAATAATGCTGCACATTCCTGAGGAACATTTACACAATAAATGCAACCCTAATGTAATACAGTATGGTTACGTCATCTGATTCAGATGGTGTCTAATATATTCAATTCATTGTGCTGCACTGTGGACCCCTGGAGCCAACTAAAGCACCCTCGAGGATCCTTAAACCAAATGATTTTAAAAGCTCAAATCCACCAACCAAATCAGGTCTGCAGAAAAACCTGCATGCAGAAAAAAAACTGACACAAAAAGTGGTGAAACAGTCAATCAAATCACATTATGTTCACACACACACACACACACACACACACACACACACACACACACACACACACACACACACACACACACACACACACACACACACACACACACACACACACACACACACACACACACACACACACACACACGTTTGTATGGATGACGATTCTCATCATCGATCGCTACCCTGACTGAATATCTGGTAGTCCAGGGAAAAGCCTAAAAACGAATATCACTTACATAACGACTAACACACACACACATATACTGCACTGATGGCACGCCACACACACACACACACACACACACACACACACACACACACACACACACACACACACACACACACACACACACACACACACACACACACACACACACACACACACACACACACACACACACACACACACACACACACACACACATATGTCGTCGCCCAAAGGTAAATGATGCTTACGACATACGACCAATCTTCGTAAATGTTTCTCCTGATTTAGCATCACTTGACTTGACACACACACAATGTCATTTTAAATATCATTCAATAAAGACTTGGCTTGGATTAATTAATGTCCATTCACATGCAGAGGGAGGGATGAATCATAAAATGACTGAAAAGGTAAATTAAGACCAAAATATTTGAAAACACTTGATATTAACATGAATGTACCACGTACAAAATAAACGGTTATTAACGTTAGTACCATGCCGTTATTACCGTTAGAAGAGACATTATCAACCATTTTAAGATTCTACATTGTAATATCGATGATACATCATGTTGTATTCTTGTCAAACACTACTGTATTTACAGAAATAGTCCATGACAGGTTCATTTTTACATATTCTTTGGCTTCTTACCCTATTTCTTCAGATTCTCAGATCCTCCTGACTTAGCTTCTCACGGTTGCCCAGCACCAGCCGAGTGAGCGAGGACAGCTGGCACAGCGCGAGCCGCAGATGCTTCAGTGCCAGCAGCCAATCAGGAGCCTCTTCTACCTGAGTAACGGAAAAACCGACCAATAGGAAGCGAGAATTTTCTACCGAAGGGGTCTCCTCTGCTTAGAAGACAGGGGCGTGTCCCTGCCTCCTGAGACTCATGCTGCCTTCAAATGCTGTCGGACATACTGCGTTTAGTGTGATAGCGAATCATGTATATTCTCAATGACTAAAGGTATTAACTACAATTAAAAGGTAAAAGCAACACGAACAGAGGATTGTTACAGGTGTCAACTGATTTATAATTGACTACCAATGTACCAGATGAAAAATATAACAGGTTCACACACAGTATTTTGATTACTTATTTTAAATTATTTAATTGTAAACCTAGTAAGATAAATAATCAACCTTACATTTTGAAAAACAGACAGGTGTACCAGCACGTGAACAGCAATATACATCTTTGGAAGGGGTGCAGCTGCAAAACATATTATAGTCACCTAAAGAAATTAACATCAGTTTATTTGTATGCTATAGAACAGGGATGGGCAACTTTGATGGTGGTGGGGGCCACATAATTCATGTACTGGCCACCAGGGGGCCGCAGATTCACTTGGAACACACACACAAAAATTCCATGTGTTGTATGTAATTATTAACAAATATACTAAGTCTGACATCTTCATTGACATTTTACAATCAAAGGGAACATCCCCAAAAAATGGGAACATCCTCTAATAAGCTCACTAAACAAATATCAGTTCACAGAAATGTTATTTCATTTGTACAAGTGGCATGTTTGTATTGAACAGGTTATTAAACAGTGGAATAAAGTTATTTTAAACTATTGGAAAGCACGGAAATTGTGTGTGTATTGAGATTAACCATTAAGATGACATAAACATGAAGTCATGAACCCTAACCCAGACATTAGTTGTCTAACTTGAACCTAAAACACTTGTAGCCAGTCTCTGCATTCTCCTTATTCCACACTAAGGGGAATGTCAACACGCCCACACTTTGCTGTTCCTCAGCGCCACTCCCCCTCCCTCCCGCTGAAATTATGAATGAAAAGCGTAGTAATAATCATAGATAACACGGCAGGGTCCATGACCGTTTGTTTTCATCTGATTTCAAATAAACAAAGTCTTTTTAAGAATATTAATCAGAAACCCGTTTCTGATTCTGATGGAAAGATAAAACGATGAAAATATTCCAAATATAGCTACACTTGGACTGATATTGAAAACAATAGCAAAATCAAATGGAAATCTAACCCTTAATTGACAGAAAGGTAGAAAACACGTTATCACAAGAAACAGTCCTTTTTTTATTCACGGTTCATTTCTTACATTGTTCAAGTACAAAGTTAAAATGCCTTTTTAATTAGTTCATATTCATACAAGAGTAAAATAATAATAGTGCCTTTTCATTACTACGACAAACTTAAATACAGTTATTGTAAAGACAAACTTGATTTATACTCCTAACAATATATTTTTCTTATTTTCAGATAAAATTTTAGCACCTTTGAAACACCACCATGTCCTCCTTTTTCCTAAAAGCTCATCTTTCCTTAAGTCCATGAGATGAGTGTCTGCATGCGCCACAGCCTTGTATGTGTGTCCATGTTGTGCGTGTATCTCTGCGTTTGTGTTTGTTAATAACAGTGTTTTGTGAGTTTTGTGTCTGTAAGTGTATCAGTGTTGAAAACGGCGCATCACTCAACACCATCACCGAGTCACCCATCGCTTGAAAATATCGCCTCCATTCCTCTTGCTTTAATCCATCTGCACTCTCAAACAGATGTGTTGAAATCACACAAAATGAGCTGAAGTCTGCTTGTCAAAATGTGTATATGTTTATATTATTATTTCAGGAAACTCAACTTATTACAATGATATTTATGTTTTCCAAATAAAAACGTTATGTTTCTATCCTGTTGGCAAACTTTGTATTTACTTAAATGCTGAGTATTTTTCTATATTTTGTCTTCCACACAACTCCATTCTGTGTCATTTCAACCCGCTGTTGTTTGAGAGTTTGCTTCGACAACGTCTTTCGGCATCCTTGGGTACAATAGAACAAGTCACTATACTAACTGTAATATATGCTTTCTCGAGCCTCTCCTTCCCCTCTAGGCTGAGACTGAACTGAGCACCAAGCTGGAACAGTACACACACGATAACAGATTATTATTATTGTAATTATTATTATTACTCCCTAATCTAACATGGATTCAGAGATTACACTGACTGACTGACATGCAGCACCTGGGGGGGGGGGGGGGGAGTCTGGAGCACCAAGCCTGATGGCAACAGGCGGCCGGCAAAAACAGTGTGTATGCATGTGTGTGTGTTTTGATGTTTTGTAGTGGAAGGAGAAAGCTTTAAGACGGCACTGTGTTTCCAGCACGTGTGTGTGTGTGTGTGTGTGTGTGTGTGTGTGTGTGTGTGTGTGTGTGTGTATGTGTGTACCCTGCAAGAACGATGTTAAAAAAGAGTTTACAGAGTTTTAAAAAGCACCTGAAGGTTGGTTGTATAAACGCAGAGTAAACATGATGGAAAAAAGGTTGAACCTGCTGGTTTATTGTTAGTTATTGTAAATGTCTGTGTGTGTGTGTGTGTGTGTGTGTGTGTGTGTGTGTGTGTGTGTGTGTGTGTGTGTGTGTGTGTGTGTGTGTGTGTGTGTGTGTGTGTGTGTGTGTGTGTGTGTGTGTGTGTGTGTGTGTGTTAGTTTTAGCATTGACTGCATGTGTGTAGTTGTCAGCTGGTATCTGAGGAAGTTGTCGCCTGAGGACTAGAAGCACCAGACTGAAGAGATGGTTTCTCTAAAAGACAGCCCTGTGTAAATAAAATGTTGGTGTTTTGGGAGTCGTTTAACGTTAAATTACTGGGACACTCTTTCAATATTCACTACATTCAGGAACAATTCCATTTTGCGCCCAATCACACACGCTGGAATAAAAGTGTCTGGATGTTCATGCACACGGTGGAAGACGTCTTCCATTATTTTCAGGAACATAGTAGGTGAGAATTTTAACATTAATTCACACATGACCCCATGTAGGAAATGTTCCTGAGCATTATAGGGATAGCCTGCATGTGTACAAGAGTCTCTTGAAGTTATCTTTACTTGTTTTCTATTGTACCAAGTCCCAGATTGTATCCTAACATTTGGGGAAAAGGAAGAAGAAACCCCCCAAAAGAGGTGGGGCATTCAAATCTGTGTCCGTTATTTCATGACACAGGGCTGTCTGTTTCAGTCGTAGGAAGTAGAAATCCAGCATAGTGTCTACAGAGTGAAGGTCTGCCTCTGGTTTTAGTGAACGTCGCTGCGATAACAGGAGGACGGTTTGGATCCCTATGAAGCAAAGTAGGAGCGTAACTGCTAGAGAAGCTGATTAGTAACCAGAAGGGTTCAGGTTTGACTTACTTCCTTTTCATTGAAATGCTTCTGTGAGCACAAGACTGAGCTATTTAAAAAGTATTTTCTTTTGTCTAATATTTCTCAGAGGCAATTGGATTCTGGAGGCAGAAACAATCTCATCTGGATTCATTCATTTAAGATGTTCGGGTCAGAAAATGTTGTAGTACAAGGGAATAAACACATTCTTAAAATACGACTAGTGTAAAGAATATGATCGTATATTACCCAAAGCATTTTCTAATCTTATTTACAATCACTGCCTAAAGTATTGCAAAACCAAATTTAGTATAAGGTCTAAAATCTGACTTTATTCTTCCTCTATTTTTTTATTTGTTTGACAGCTAACACATAAGGTATTTTTTTTTATCAGATTCATGAAACGTTTTTTCTGCCCACTGGAAGGCACTGCAAACACTAAAGAGGCAGACAGTTAGGGTTAGTAGTCAAGTATTTACTTGAGGAAACATGCAAATTCACCAATTTGTATTTCAAATTGCAGACATTTTTAATGATCTGTTCCAGTGCAGCTTTCCAAAACTAATATTTAAGAATTTAGAATTTAAAACTAATTCAATTCTAATTTAGTAGAAGTTACGTAAAAAAAAAAGGCTTCTTACAAATCCTCCTGTCCATAATTGAATTTTTCTTTCGGACTCTTTTTTGCCACATACATATATCTTAAAATGTCAGCACTCTTGCTTAGTGTTGCTCCCACCTGCTTGCAATAGATAGTTCATCTAAGTTAGGGAAGAAAAACTGCAGCGACTGAAACAACCAGAGAGCATTCGGTCACCTCCAGCACCAACATCTTGTATTTAAAAGTGTATGAAAGCGGCACCATTGGAACTCTAACACTGCCTGACCAGCACCATGATGGTTAACTGATGTGTGTGTTTTCGTATATTTGTCAGCAGCACTATCACTACGCATGGAAACAGTTACAGTTTGATTCTCTGGTGTGTAGATGTATTCAGAGAGAAGTCAGAAACAGAAAGTCAGGCGTCTTTGTCAGCGTTCAACTCCCCGGAGGTTTGACCTCACACAGCAAAGCCAGAAGAAGACACCAGTTTGAAGGTCGGAAGGGAAGAGTGTGTGTTAAGAAGACAGGACATTAAACCCTGCACCAGTTGTGTGTGTGTGTGTGTGTGTGTGTGTGTGGAATCAGAAAGGTAGCACCAGGGGACTAAGGTCAGCCAGTGGTCTACATGGGATCCAGTCCTTTATTGTGTGTGTGTATGTATGTATGTATGTATGTATGTATGTATGTATGTATGTATGTATGTATGTATGTATGTATGTATGTATGTATGTGTGTGTGTGTGTGTGTGTGTGTGTGTGTGTGTGTGTGTGTGTGTGTGTGTGTGTGTGTGTGTGTAGTAGGCCTGTCACAATAATACATTATTGACTATCGTATGATTTATGAACATGACCTCCAAAAATGTTTTGATGACGGCCATAGAGGCTGTGTTTCTATACGCGTTTATTAATTGCATAAATAAATAATGTCAACAACATTTCAGCGTACATGATGCCAGAATAACAGCAGGGTTTTGTGGTGTGAATTCATTAATCTTATATTAGAAGTCAACTTATTCCTTGAAATATTGTTTATAATAAAAATGGTTACCTCTTTGGAACGGCGTAGTTGCATGGTTATTATTCATTTATATTATCAGTATATCTGTGGCTTGAAATAGTCCTAAAATAACATTAATATGGTTTATAGCCATTATTTCTGGGACATTATATTATGTAGTTATTGTGACAGGCCTGCATGTGAGTATGTCCGGTCATCTGTGTCATCCTGCGTCAGCCAACCCTCATGTACTAGCTGTATGCTGTGTGCTGTATGTTATATGTGTGTGTGTGTGTGTGTGTGTGTGTGTGTGTGTGTGTGTGTGTGTGTGTGTGTGTGTGTGTGTGTGTGTGTGTGTGTGTGTGTGTGTGAGAGTTGGTGCGTGACTAGTTGCAGGCGAAGTACTCTTTGAGCGGGGCGAAGAGGTGCCGGATGACGGGGACGCTCCAGGACCGTCCCAGCAGCCTCTGACGCGCCAGACGACTCATGTTGGACACGTCGGTGTAGTGGACGGGGAAACCAAACACCCTGCAGACACACACACACACACACACACACAGGATTTTAAATTAAAATGGGGCTCGTTTCTAAACAATACTTCGCCTTCTAAAACGGCATAGCTCTCTCATTCTCATATTTTCCCCTTTTCTTTTCAATTTGTATTTATCCTTGTTTTCATGTATGCACCAAAACACAACATTTAATTCCTTGCATGTGAAAAGCTACTTGGAATAAAAACAAATTCTGATTCTGATTGAATTGGATTTTAAACATATTTCGTTGTTGTAGATTGGATTATTTTGAAGACATCTTTTTGGGGAATAGGATAATGAGAAGGCCACTTTGTTCTGATATTTCAGAGAGCACTTTAGTCAAAATCTAATCTGGTTGTCGATACAAACAAATATGCTTTGGTCAAAATCAGCAATCCATTTAGCGTGTAATATATGTTTTTTTACTCAGAAACTCTAAATGTTGCACAAAAGTAATAGTTCACTACATTGAAATCCAAACAATGCAGATCAGAAACACATTTAGACATTTAACAAACACACACACACACTGTACCTTTCCATCTCGGTGCACCACAGGATGTCCTCCTTGCTTTCCATGAAGACGGGGAAATGCTCGTCTTTCCCCTGCTTCACAGAGTTGGAGCGTGTCGTTATCGTACGCAACTTCTCAAACTGGAATTAGCATTCAGAACCAAACACACGCAAACAACACAAACAGACACACACACAGCCTTTTTAATCCTACAGCTATCGGTGATTTGTAAAGCAGAGTTATTTGATGCGTTGCGATGTATAAATAAATATAAAGTCAACATCTTGTTAGCGAGAAACCTGACTGACAATTCCTCATGCTGGAAGAGCAAGAAACGTTGAGACAGAATCCTTTAGAATGGACATCAATGGATTTCCTATTTCACAATTTCCATATAACCAAGACATAAACTCTTGAATACTGCAGGCATACAAGTTCATTGTTTGACAACACTGTGTAGAGGCCCATTTCCACCCATGTGATGAATTAAAGATCTGTATGTAAAGATACAGATGGATTTACTTTTCTTAATAAACTTGTTATTTTTAGATAGTATGTACTTAAAGGTGGGGTAGGTAAGAATGGAGAAACCAGCTCGAGTGCGCTAGAATTTGAAAATACACTACAAAATACAAATTGCTTCAGACTTCCTCACAGAGCCCCTCCTCCAACACACACGAACGCGCACATGACCAATGAGGGCACGAGATAAGTTTGTGCCCCGATGGAAGGCTGACAGGCAGGTAGGCCATCCAGTTACTTTAGCCGGCTCAGATGATTGGTCGTGCTTTTTACAGCGCCACGGCTTCCACAGATGACATGTTTTTATGGATTTATTGTCAAAGCATTTAATGTATTCATTGCTATCGGGATGTTAAGAGCATCCCGTGGAATATAACAAAGTGTTTCTGAAGTGAATTACCGACCCCACCTTTAACGTTGCAATACTGAGTTATTCTTTTGTGATAGTAAGTCATCATAAGTTGTTATTATGATATACTGGATCTTTTTATTTTTCATTACAAGGCTTAGTTTTCATATTGTTTTTTTCTTTAAGTGGTGGAAATGTGCTTCCAACCACCAGCATGGGTGGTGGGCAAAAAGGTTCAAACCTCAAACAGTTTTTCTGCCGATCAAAAAGAAAGTAACATTCAATACCCAAACCGGTTAGGTACCATTCAATAAAAAGCACAGACACACTTACACACACACACGTACACACACACACTTACACACACACACACACACACACACACACACACACACACACACACACACACACACACACACACACACACACTGACACACACACACTTACACACACACACACACACACACACACACACACACACACACACACACACACACACTTACACACACACACACACACACACACACACACACACACACACACACACACACACACACACACACACACACACACACACACACACACACACACACACACACACACACACACACACACACACACACACACACACACACACACACACACACACACACACACACACACACACACACACACACACACACACACACACACACACACACACACACACACACACACACACACACATTCGCAGAGGAGGCTAACCTTGGCTGTGCGTCCGTGCTCGAGGCACTCCTGTAGGTCCAACCTGTCATTCGACATGGCTGACAGAGGTCTGTACGGTGGGGAAACAAAGGAGAACAAATTAAACTAAATTCTTTATTGGGGATAAACATTTAGTTTTTGAAGGGTGTTTCTCAATGACAGTAATAAGCACAATTAGACTACATAATAAACCAAAAAAAAAGCTTTTTAGACGATATCAAAAAACAAATAAACCAAAAGAACAAACAAATATAAAATGACAATACACACAAAACCAGGAGCTCACACTCAAAGCACAGCATGCAAAATGTAATCATTAATAGATTATAGGATTTTTTTATCGACAGTTATAGCATTAAGTAATAACGTTCAAATTCAGCTTTTTAATATTCAAGAAAATGTAAAGTGTGTGTGTGTGTGTGTTTTCACCTGGACATGCCGGGCAGGTTTCCCCAGAAGTAGCGAGCGCGGTGGGCGGCAGAGACCTCCTTGGCATCGATCATCACCGGGTTACACTGGAGAGGAGAGGCAGGGTTACTTCCTGTTTCATTACATCTGTACTTATATGCATTTACTTTACAGGTCCCCTATTATACTGGAACACAGGAAGACACAAAATACTGGCTGCTTTATTGAGTTAAACATGTATTGGTATTAAAGGTCCCCTATTATACTGTTTTTCATCAATATATTATAGCTCTCAGATATATACAGAGCCTGTCTCTGATTGGCTGAAACACCAAACAGATCGTTGCAGCATTACCCATAATCCCCTCTGTTTCAGCCCTGTTTCCAAAGTGCTGATTCTCTGTCTGTTACTTTAGATGAAAACAAGGAGCCCCTCCCCACGCCCCTCTGAGAGAGATTTGGTTACAAAGAACTCAATGGTGCTCTAGGAGGAGATGCAGGTGATAAGGGGGGGGGGGGGGGGGTTACCTTGGTTGCTGATTGGCTAATGGTTACACAAGCCAAAATAATCGTTATGACATCATAAAGTGGCCAAAATCTGATCAGCTCATTTTCAGACAGGTTTTTATAGAAATGGATCAGGACAAAAAGAGAGAGAATCTTTCTTCCTGAGTCTCTTTACACAGAGGGGACACATGTGTATGTATAAAAGACATTAACAAGTGGATTTTTCATAATAGGTGACCTTTAAATCTGATTGTAGTCGCTGTGTTCATGCCACTGTACCTCTAAGAAGCGGGAGATGTCCCGTTTGTCGCTGACTCCCATGGCGACTACATTCTCAAACAGCCAGTAGAAAGGACGGACGTCGCCTGTTTTTGGTCGAGCCTCGTGCAGCAGGCGGTAAAACTCAAAAAACAACCGACCTGTCCCCTCTGCAGGGAGGAGAGAGAAAGTTCAGCCCCAAATTGAATTTGACACAAAGAGCTTTAGGGACCCTGAGCATGTGTAAATGCACAATCATTGTAAACTGTAATGTAATGAACTGTAATGAATTATGACTTCTTGCAGTGGGACATATTTCGAGACATGACACTGGAGTTCAAATCTAATCCGGTTGTTTAGAAAGCTAGTAACATTTCTTACTGTTGGGAAAATACTGAATGTCCTCTTCCAATACCAGAGTCACATGATATCAAAGGTATCCCAACTGTAGCTGTGAACATGACAGGATGTGTGATTACCTAGAAGAGCATCAGGACTGTTTGAGGCATATGATAGCTATGTGATTAACATGATGATTCAGCCTCTATGGAGAGAGACATCAAGCATGCTCATTTCTGACGTGGAGCTAATCTGAAGTAAACATTGAATACTGCTTTCTATCCCTCCATCTTGTGACTGTGTGACTCCCTCTCTTGGATATCAGCATGTGAAGGACACTGCTCAGGAACTAGTTGATGCTCTGTATGTGATGACTACTTCCATTCTGGAGAGGATCAGAAGTACATGGATCCTGATAGTGAAGATCAAGCCGGTGACGAGTGATTATTGACATTTTTAAGTATTTAGAAAAAGATTTTTTGGAAAAAGTCAGAATTTTACGATTTTGAGAAAAACTAATTTTTTTTATAGAAAAAGTCAGAATTTTTAGAAAAAGTCAGAAATTGTGAGATTTTCAGAAAAAATACAACATTTCCCGGAAAAACTCAGTATTGTGTACATGACAGGATGTATGATTACCTACAATAACTTGTATTCCTCCATCTTGTGACTGTAACTCCCTCTCTTGGATATCAGCATGTGAAGGACACTGCTCAGGAACTAGTTGATATGTGAAGACTACTTCCATTCTGGAGAGGATCAGAAGTACATGGATCCTGATAGTGAAGCTCAAGCCGGTGACCAGTGATATTTTCCTAACACTTACCAAAAAGGCCTTTCCTTGCAGGGTTGACTATCGAGAGGTCGTTGCAGGGGCTTCCTCCGATCACCAGGTCAAATGGTCCCCACTCCTCGATCTATAAGCATAGGTTGACATCAGCCATAAAGAAAGGGTAACAATAAACAAACATGTAAGAAGAAATAAGTGTTTCCCTCTCATGCTGCATCTACCACTAAATGCATGTGTGTGGTCTGATATGTCCTCACAAGGTTGAACAGTTATTGACTCACATGTCTGCGTGTTACGTTGCGGACGTCTCCCACGTACATGATGCGGCCATGGTGTCGGACCATGCCCACAGTAATGGAGTCCTCACACACCTCGGACGCAACATATTTGTCCACCTGCATCCCCAGATCCCTCAGCACCAGCAGACCTGAAATTGCACACACACATAAAAATACAGATTCTTGAGAAAGTCTTTACTCGAAAAACAAGCCCTATTTTCGTAAATAAATACATATTTCTGCAGTATGAAGAGGGATAATTCATTTCTGTTACAGCCTCACACACATCTATGGTATCATGCGTACATGCTCATAATGACAATGATGACATGCTGATATTTAGTAGATATAATTTACCATGTTTACCATCGTGGTATAGCTTGCTAACTTTGGCCAATAAGCACTGAACAGCACTGGTGCTTTGGAAAGTACACCAGAGGAAGTTGGGAATTTGGTCATAAAGCAAAGTATTGGACGAAATAAGGTGATGATTAAGTAAGTAAATTAAAAGTCAATACAATAATTGTTGATGAATTAGAGTCTGGGAAATGGTGGAGCAGCTGAAATCTTCTATTATTAAATAGATTCAACAACAATCAATATAATCGTTAGTTTCTGCTCGTGTACCTGTGGCAATGCCGTCAAAGAGGGAGAGAACTCTGATTGGTTTCCTCTTCTCTGCCGAAACTGGAGGATACAACTTGGCTGGCTCCTAACAGACAACATTAAAAGGAAGAAAATACATTTATTTGAACAGGATTATATTAATATTAACAATTCAGCTTCATTCAAGATGACTATCTGATCTTATGGCAAACAGTCTGGCTGCAGATCATCAATAATTGATTGTGAACACGTCGGTCTGTTTGGATGTTTTAGCCTTCGTGGATAATTTATGGCTGACGAGCGCTGGAGCAGAAGCTTCTCTGATCCCAAAATATTAATATTTCCACTTCAACTGAGAAGTGTTTCATCTGATTAGGATAGCGGATATATTAACTTTACAACACCAAAGTGACTTATGGGTGTAATATTGTAGAAAACTAGAGATAATAAAAAATAAGTCTGAAGTGACAGACGAGTAACTATTTCTTGTTACTAGTTAATTTGCAGATTTATGTTTCACATTAATGCATCAATAAATAAAATCCCTTCAATGTTATACAGCATTATTCTAAAATGGACCAGTTTGCATAATCTGTATTTTTTCCTTTGGTGACTTTTAAATGTTAATACTCTTATTTAAAGGGGACCTATCATGCAAAAGGCACTTTGTGATGTCTTTTATACATAAATATGTGTCCCCGGTGCGTCAGGGAACTCACGCAGCGTCAGAAAATAAAACCCTCTCTCTTTTCCTCCGTACCCAAATCTCTAAAAACGGGGCTACAACGGAGCTGATCCAGATTTGCGTCCGATATGACGTAATATCAGAAATGTGGACCCACGGCCCAATCAGAAAGTTGCTATCAGAAACAATGCACGACTATTTTGGACGTAATCTGGTCGGTGTTCACATTAGCATCGCTATCACTCAGAGCTAACCTGTACTGGAGAGCATGTGTGTGAAGAAGCAGGAAGTAGAAAGGAACTCACCTTGTGGTATAACCGGCAAGAGAGAAAGCCTTTGAGCTCCAGACTGTTTCAGAGAGAATCCTTGATAATCCATGATATGGCGTTTCATCACGGCAGCATTTAGTTTAGACAGTAGCTGCCGGGTCCCGCGTGAGCTCAGACCCCTCTTTTTTTTTTAATCAACAAGTTTTAAGTGAGATATTGTACGCAATATATTGCTAAAACATCTAAATAGATTGTCACAACTCATCTTTACCCCTCTCTCTATGACAAAGATGATATGTATACATTATTATAATCGAAGTTGTTGTAAACTGGGCGACTCACAAAGTCCTGTTCGTGGTTGTTGGCGAAGAAGATCTGCAGTCTGGAGGGCCAGTCGTCCCGTCGCCGTAGCAACCCGTAGGCGCCTTTCGATCCGCACATATAGCAGTTCCAGGGATCTTCTTTAATGGCGACCGCCGCAGAGCCCGTCCCCACCAACAGATCCACACACTCCACGCAGAAACACCTGCACACACACACAACATGAGACTGGGTTTTCATGCATGAATTGTACCTTTAGCAACAAAAAAAAGCTTTTGAAAAGTAGCTAGTTCGGTCACATGTGTTAGCCTGGCACATGGACATCTTGGACATGTTGTCATGGGAACACAAAATCACATGACCTGGCCCATGACCCAGCAGACTGTTCACGTTGTGTCACTGAGGGACTCCATGAGATCAAATTAAGGCTAAAGCTGTATAAGGAACTTTCCAGAACATTTAAATGTCATGTGACACCCGTGTGATGGTGGGTCCTTATGGTCACTGTGGCTACCAAATTATGGTTTGATAATGTTTTCAAAGTAGTTGAACTATTTTATGCATTAAACGTATGCATAAAAAGTACGTTTATAGTCCAAGATTGCACGCTACTTGTACTTTACTTGAGTATTTCCAATGTAGGCTACTTTATACAGGTTATTACATTAATATGAAGTATTTATCTACCCGGCAGTATATGAAGTAGTTTAAATCACACCAACCTTTACCAGCTGTAAAAATGGTGACGCTTACAGATTATTACATCACTAATTATCCTACGATGACATTTATACATTTATAGATATATGTTATGATGTAATTGGCCATTCTGCATAATGTTTACTTTTACTTTTGGTACTTCAAGTGTATTTTCTTCCACCACAGCATGGCTAAATATCTGCTGTGTCGAGCTGATGAGGTCACAGCCTGGATGCCAAAATACACTTTATATTCCCGAAAATAAATCTGCTCCACATGTGTTGTCTGATTTAATTACAGATTAAACAAGGGGCCATTTATCATCTTTGACATTTATGGGTAAATTGTTTCCGTCGATGTGAAATAAACACCTGAACTTTTGAAAGAACATCCATAACATTAATCTGTTTGCAACTTATATATATCAATATTCCAATTACTTGTATATAGACTATTCTGCACTATTTCTATTATATTCTATTTCTATTCGAATCTGGGTGTGACCCTACATAACAACCTGTCCTTCACTGCAAACATCGCTGCTACAACCCGCTGCTGCAGATACACGCTTTACAACATCAGGAGGATGCGTCCCCAGCTGACCCAGAAAGCGACGCAGGTTCTGGTCCAGGCTCTCGTCACCTCACGCCTAGACTACTGCAACTCCCTCCTGGCTGGTCTACCTGCATGAGCCATCCGACCTCTGCAGCTCATCCAGAATGCAGCGGCTCGCCTGGTCTTCAGCCTTCCTAAATGTTCCCACACCACGCCGCTCCTCCGCTCCCTCCACTGGCTTCCGGTAACTGCTAGAATCCACTTCAAGACACTGGTACTTGCGTACCATGCTGCGAATGGATCTGGCCCTTCCTACATCCAGGACATGGTTAAACCGTACACCCCAGCGCGTGCTCTACGCTCTGCATCGGCCAAACGACTTGCTGCACCCTCGCTGCGAGGGGGACCCAAGTTCCCATCAGCAGAAACACGTGGATTTGCTATCCTGGCTCCTAAATGGTGGAATGAGCTCCCATTGAAATCAGACACCTTCCGGCGCAGACTGAAAACTCATCTCTTTCGACTCCACCTCGAGCGATAGAACTATTAACAAAGCACTTATATACTAACAAAGGCTTATCTAAAGCCAGTTGAGTAGCACTTGAAATGTTTGGCTCTATGAAACCTGATGTACTTAGAGTATATGATTCTGTTTTCTTCTAGTTTGTATCTTCCTGGTCGAATGCACTTATTGTAAGTCGCTTTGGATAAAAGCGTCAGCTAAATGCAATGTAATGTAATGTAATTTAATTTACTTGCACTATTATCTGTTTTATTGTGTTGCACTGTTTTCATTGTCATAACAACACTGGAGCTAGCTATGCACACATCATGACAATAAAAGCCTTGAACCTTGAATGTTCTCCTGGATGTATGAATACACACACAGTGTGTACTGACCTGCAGCAGTTGTTGTTTCCACACATGAGCACCTCTCTTCCTGCGCAGCAGATGGTGCAGTAGGACTGATAGCCGTCGTCGTCGTACTGGTACGCGCACTCCAGGAACGAGTTCTGCCCGGCAACAACACAGGGTCAGGAGAGAGGGAGAGAAAGGGAGAGAAAGGGAGTCAGCCATTATGACGTCTTGGATTTCCACTGTTTCCATGTGTCTGTGTAACATCTCAACACATTCACTCACACAAAGTCTAAATGTCCCAATTGAAACAAATCACAATTATTGATTTCCCGGCCATTACAGCATTACATCACACATTATGTTACATCAGACTTTAAATCAAGAAATCTCCCTTGATCATTTCAGTTTTATAACTTTTTCCACACGATTAACCCCTTCTCTTTGCCCTATGGGACTTATAAATACTATATTTCGGGTTTTCTGCACAATTCTTATAAAGCATCTAAATCAGGGATGGGCAAATGGCGGCTGTCCACTAGACTCCTGTTGACATTCCCCTTATTGTGCCTCAGCAGAGACGGGCTACAAGTGTTCAAGTTAGACAACTAATGTCTGGGTTAGTGTTCATGACTTCATCTTTATGTCATCTTAATGGTTAATCTCAATACACACACATTTTCCGTGCTTTTCCAATAGTTTAAAATAGTTGTTATTCCACTGTTTAATAACCTGTTCAATACAAACATGCCACTATATATGTATTTGTTTAGTGAGCTTATTAGAGGATGTTCCCTGAAAGGTTGTAAAATGTCAATGAAGATGTCAGACTTAGTATATTTGTTAATAATTACATACAATACATGGAATGTGTGTGTGTGTGTGTGTGTGTGTGTGTGTGTGTGTGTGTGTGTGTGTGTGTGTGTGTGTGTGTGTGTGTGTGTGTGTGTGTGTGTGTGTGTGTGTGTGTGTGTGTGTGTGTGTGTGTGTTCCAAGTGAATCTGCAGCCCCCTGGTGGCCAGTACATCAATTATGTGGCCCCCACCACCATCCAAGTTGCCCATCCCTGATCTAAATTAATCTTGTTTCTAAGAATGAATATGTCGTAGTTGGGGTGGAGACGGATGTTGGTTGAATACATTTAACTAAAGAAAAGTACAATGAAATAATATATCTTTTTTTCTTACTTTGCAGCCCTGACACATGGCTCCTCCGAACAGAGGATGCTCGATGCTGACGTTGAGGCTTCCACAGGAGATGCACATATCTGAACACAGACAACATCACATTGTTATACTCAACTTTTTGTTTTGCCTTTTGGTCACATTAATGTAAGTATGTAACAAGTATGAGAACAATCTGAAACCTTACCGTCTATGTTCCTGGTTTTCTGTTTGACCTCACATATGAGTCTCTCTGGAACAACATAAGAAAACATCCATTTTGAATAAGAAAACATGCAGACAGTTCATAAATAAGGCATTCATTTCTATACAGAATATCATATATTAATAAAAACATAATTACATTTTGAGTTCAATTATGTATTTTTGTCAAAACAGAACAATTCTGATATATTATTCAGGATGTTTTTCTGTAGGAAAACTATGAAAAAAAAAAAATGTATAACCACCGGCATTTCTTAAAGATGTTCTCTGAGTTAACTCTAAAATAACCACACAGAGAGGTTGTGAATTCATTTAAGCTTACCTCTGGTCCCTTCGTCGATCACCTCTCTGATCTTTAGTTTTTCCGCAGCGTTTTTGCGAGGTTTCTTGGTGGGCGGAGGCGTGTACGCGGCCTCCGGCTCCGTCCACATCTCTGGGAAGACGGGGACTTCCTTACATGGATTCTGTTCCTCTGCGGGGGATTCAGGAACACAATGAACATCGCATTAAAGGTCACCTATTGTGCAAAATCCACTTCTGCATGTCTCTTCTACATCACCATGTGTCCCCTCTTCTCCATGTCTCTTCTACATCACCATGTGTCCCCTCTTCTCCATGTCTCTTCTACATCAACATGTGTCCCCTCTTCTCCATGTCTCTTCTACATCACCATGTGTCCCCTCTTCTCCATGTCTCTTCTACATCAACATGTGTCCCCTCTTCTTCATGTCTCTTCTACATCAACATTTGTCCCCTCTTCTCCATGTCTCTTCGACATCAACATGTGTCCCCTCTTCTTCATGTCTCTTCTACATCAACATGTGTCCCCTCTTCTTCATGTCTCTTCTACATCAACATGTGTCCCCTCTTCTCCATGTCTCTTCTACATCAACATGTGTCCCCTCTTCTTCATGTCTCTTCTACATCAACATGTGTCCCCTCTTCTCCATGTCTCTTCTACATCACCATGTGTCCCCTCTTCTCCATGTCTCTTCTACATCAACATGTGTCCCCTCTTCTTCATGTCTCTTCTACATCAACATTTGTCCCCTCTTCTCCATGTCTCTTCGACATCAACATGTGTCCCCTCTTCTTCATGTCTCTTCTACATCAACATGTGTCCCCTCTTCTTCATGTCTCTTCTACATCAACATGTGTCCCCTCTTCTTCATGTCTCTTCTACATCAACATGTGTCCCCTCTTCTTCATGTCTCTTCTACATCAACATGTGTCCCCTCTTCTCCATGTCTCTTCTACATCAACATGTGTCCCCTCTTCTTCATGTCTCTTCTACATCAACATGTGTCCCCTCTTCTCCATGTCTCTTCTACATCAACATGTGTCCCCTCTTCTCCATGTCTCTTCTACATCAACACGTGTCCCCTCTTCTCCATGTCTCTTCTACATCAACATGTGTCCCCTCTTCTCCATGTCTCTTCTACATCAACATGTGTCCCCTCTTCTTCATGTCTCTTCTACATCAACATGTGTCCCCTCTGTGTAAAGAGACTCTGAAAGTTTCAGGAACAAAGATTCTCTCTCTTTTTGATCCATTTCTATAAAAACCTGTCTGAAAATGAGCTGATCAGATTTTGGCCACTTTATGATGTCATAACGATGTTTTGGCTTGGTAACCATTAGCCAATCAGCAACCAAGGTAACCCCCCCCACCTTATCACCTGAATCTCCTCCTAGAGCACCATTGTGTTCTTTTTAACTAAATCTCTCAGCATCAACCTTTGTCTCCCCCCTCTGGCAGCGAGAGTGATAACACAATGGGAGAGACGATGGTGACGTAACAGCAGCTCAGGGTATGGAGGAAACTACCTAAAATAACATTTTAGCAATCATAGGAACACTTTAAGCTAAAAGACTTGCACGGGAAGATTTGAAATGAGGCATCTATCCTTGATGTTGTATTAGTGGCTGTGTGTTATTGCGTAAAAAACGTATATTTGTATATAGCACTTTACAAGACCAATCCTATGTGAGGGTTTAATATTTAAATTAAAAATAATTCAGTGTATATTTTGGAAAAGATAACATATGGAATTAGAAACCAAAGACACATAGCTGATAATAGAAGGAGAAAATTGATTGATTATCGCAAAAACAAAACCTAAAATACAATCATCAATGCTACCTTTTTACTCGGGCCAAAACACTTCACTTTACTGCATACCTGCTGACTATACGTCAAGTATGTATGTTTATGTATATGAGTATGTGTCTATCTATATAAGAACATGAGAATAGGTATATATTTTTTAAATCATTCCCCTGTTTCCGACCCTTAACGAATTATGAATTGAAGCAAGGGGAAGTGCCTGGAAACACTTATAAGGACATTTCCTTTGCCTAAAACACATGAAAGACCACTGTGTCAAAAAATGATCCGTATGAATGATATATCAAAGGAGAAGTGTGTGTTTACCCTCTGGAGGCTCCAGTGATGACGGGCCGTTGGGCAGGAAGCCGGTCATGGCCCACTCTATCATCTGTCGGGTCTGAGTCTCCAACCCCTCCGCATCTTCGCTCGTATCACAGGAGGGAACGGGCCGCCCCGCACGCACACTTCCCACCTACACACACAATACACACAGAGAGGGAAAGACATGGGATAAGAAGAAGGACAAATATGGAAATGATGAATGAACTTGAAGTATCAAAGGCAAGGCAAGTTTATTTATATAGCACCTTTCAACACAAGGCAATTCAAAGTGCTTTTACAGAAATGAAAGACATTGAAAACATGAATAACAAAGGTACATGAATTAAAGTGAGATACACACATCTGAAATGTTGAGGTCTGACTCTCAATCGTTGCTAACTTTTTAGCACAAAAGCGTTCTTTCTACTTTATTTTTTCTTACTCAAAGTACAAAATCTTTCACCGCTTGTTTATAATGTTAAAAAGGTTTGAGTGAATAACGACTCCGTACGACTCCGTAGAGAGGACAATGACCATGTGTTCTGAATCCATCCATCCATCCATCTTCTCCCGCTTATCCGTGGTCGGGTCTCGGGGGTAGCAGTTCCAGCAGAGAGCCCCAAACTTCCTTTCCCCTCATCAACCAGCTCTGACTGGGGGGTCCCAAGGCGCTCCCAGGCCAGCGAAGAGATATAATCCCTCCACCTGGTCCTAGGTCTACCTCTCGGTCTCTTCCCAGCTGGACGTGCCTGGAACACCTCCCTAGGGAGGCGCCCAGGTGGCATCCTAACTAGGTGCCCGAACCTTTCGACGCGAAGGAGGAGCGGCTCAACTCCGAGTCCCTCCCTGATGACCGAACTTCTCACCTTATCCCTAAGGGAGACGCCAGCCACCCGGCGGAGAAAACCCATCTCGGCCGCTTGTGTTCTGAATGACTTAGAAAAACAAAACTAAGCACTGCTGGATCGAAGTGTATCCCACAGAAATATGAGATGTACATGTACACACATGTTCCCACTTAAAAACATCGGGCAGAGCTACAAGAAAACAACACCTCCAAAAATGCAGAGCTTGTTACATAAAAAGGAAGTAGGAGCAGTCAAATGTGAACTTTCACCCTGCACATTTCTATTTTGGTCTTTGAGATGTTCATTTGATCTATGAAGGAAACACATAAGTATAGCTACATGATTTATCTCAAACCTGACCCTGACATGCACTAAAAATGTCGTGTTTTTTACCTGCAGAGCCTCGAAAATGGCTTTCCGGTACATGGACTGTTTGTTGTAGGAGGGTTGGTGGAAGGCAGATGAGAAGGAGCTCAGAAGCATGAGCTTCTCCACACACACCTGCAAAACAAACACATCATGAGGCCCTGCAAATCCTTCACTAAGGTCATTTTGTTTGCATCGGTAACAATATGTATTTTAAGGAAAGATGTCTCATCAAGGCACGGGACTTTAGGTAAGTAAGAGGAATTAAAATAAGATTTAAAATAGGAGAAAATATGGAACTAGTATAAACTATTACTAAATAAAAAGCAGATAAATGTTAACCAGTATCATAACAAATTATTTAGGAGTATCTGACTTATGGTTTCTAATTAAGCAATAGTTCACGACAGGCCGTGGTATATGGTCATTATATCACAGTTAAGGGGCGTGATTCGGCCCGACGCGAAGCGGAGAAGTAACGGGGAAGAAACCCCGTTACTTCTCCGCTGTTTTCTTGTCCCAGTTTGCTTTTCAGCCCAACTGTATACGGTTAAATCGACCGGACTTCTTTCTGCAGATGTGAGCGTCCTTTAACAACGTTCAATAAGTCCTTGCTGCACATTATCCCTTACATGTTTCCATCTTAAGCTTTGTTAGTTAGTTAGTTTCGTAACGGACGTAATGTAACAGTTGTAACGTTGTAGCTTTTATATGACGCAGAGGGATACTGACTTGTTGTGAAAAGTAACTACAATTCTACATGGTATATGCTCATTATATCATGGCTAAGAACCAATCAGATTGCTTGATTTGACTTGTCGTTTTATAAAATCACATTATAAATAAATAAATTAGATATTAGAATAAATCACACGAAAGCTTTGACTGAAAGTGTTTTCTGGTGTCTATAAAAGCATTAAATTAGAAAAGTGGAGCTCAGGGTGTTGAAGACATTAAGCTTTGGCATTTGGCATTTTAGCTATGACAAACATATTCTCTTTTTCTCTCCATGGAAGAACTTGAACCGTGATTCTACTGGGGATTAAACCCCAATATGTAATCAAATCATTGTATTCCAAGGGTTTCCTCACCACAGAGAACTTTCCGTCTCCGAACCACATGACCCAGCGAGTGCCGTCTGCAGCTCTGCTCCGGCCGCTCATCCACCAGGACACGATCCTGCCGGGCCACCAGGAGAAACCCCGCAGCTTCCCGAACACCAAGACACCGATTCCAAAACCCCGGCCGTCCTGTCAGCGCAGAACACAAGACCAGTTAAAACCAGAACTCATGATATAAGATATTATAGCTAGCATTCTCTAGTATACATAATTATAGACTCAAATCTAAAGTATGGTTTCAAAAGTAAGCCAGTGGAGACAGTGTCAACACTGCTACATACGAAAACTCTTTATCTCAATATCAATCTTTATTTAAAACAACCTCAGTTGACCAAAGTGCTGTACAGGGAATAAATACAATATCAAATAACACAATGGGAGTAAAATAATAAAACAATAATTAAAATCTTATTAAAAAGCACAATAACTAACGTATAAAAACACATACAAATGTAAAGATGTTATGTTCAACTAGTATTAAAATGTACACTGAATGTTAGAGTCTGTTTAATAAAATAAAGGAAAGGTTTATTTCAAAGCTTGTTTGGAAAATGCATTATAAAAGCCTGACATGTTATTAAAGAACCCAGACTAAAAGGTTTTGCCATTTTCGACATTGTTAAAAATATTTATTTAGTATTTGTTTCAGAACAAACACAAAGTGGATATTTATTTATTTATTTATAGAAGGACCATGCATACAAAAACATTCATCTCAGCAAAGAGAAGAGATGCAATATGCCAGATTATAGCTAATAGCTCATTTCCATCTGTGGTCCTCATTAACCCATAAGAACCCGGACCCATTTCAACATTTGGGAAAATTAAGGGGAACATAACTTAGACTAAATAGACCACCTAGAACACATTTCAGACAAGAACCCCCCCTCGTGTCAAATATCTGAAATGTGACTTATATGTCAAATTGGGCTTTAATGGTAAAATAACTCTTATTTATAACTTAATTAATGAGGATGATTTTTTGGTTTAAATTTGTTTGAACATTCTTTGAATTGAAGAATAAAGAATATATGAACTCAATATAATTGAATGATAAATTAACTGAGCAGATCACAATCATATTTCTGATTGTGCATGTGTCACTGTGAAAGTTTAGGGTTAAAGTCCCGATGTGACACAGCGATATTTATCTCATTTGTTTCATATCAATTTGATCAAGAAATGTTTCCACAAGAGGTTAAATGTAATAAAGGACATGTTATGTAAGCATTTTAATTCTTAAATGGCTTGAATTGTACCTTTAGCAACAAAAGAAAGCTTTTGAAAAGTAGCAAGTTCGGTCACATATGTTAGCCTGGCACATCTTGGACATGTTGTCATGGGAACACAAAATCACATGACCTGGCCCAGGACCCAGCAGACTGTTCAGGTTGTGTCACTGAGAGACTTCATGAGATAAAATAAAGGCAAAAGCTGTATAAGGAACTTTCCAGAACATTTAAATGTCACGCGACACCCGTGTCACGGTGGGTCCTTATGGGTTAAGCACGATCTCATACAAAGTGTTGAATCTACCATTTCTCAGTCTTGAACGTTTTCAATGTCTTCACAGTTGATTTGAGCACACCTTAAAAGCAATGTTATAAAAAGGGTTTTATGTGAATCACTCTTATTTTAATCTTTGTTTATCGTGTGTTAAGTTGCACATGTTTTCCTTCTGATGACCTCGTGTATTGTTGCTGCCTCTGGGTTTTATTGTGTTTAAACCACTTTGTTAATATTGTTTTAAAGAAGTGATATACAATTTCAAGATGTATAATTATGCTGTTATCAATTAAAGTCAAGCAGTGAAAAAAATGTATTTCTATGAAACGATTTATTTTTCTTCTTGTGTGCACATGATAACAACTTGACGGCACTAATTCATACATTTTATTTTAAATTAAATATTGTGGGACACGAAGGTTTAGACATTTTTATTTTGTATCCAGCTAACTCTTATGAATTTATATTATTGTAACATGTTCATATGCATCTTATATTATTGTAACATGTTCATATGCATCTTATATTATTGTAACATGTTCATATGCATCTTATATTGTTGTAATAGGTTCATATGTTCCATGTCCTAATTGGGGACGTACAGTATTTAGTTTAAAAAGTCCTGTATGAATATTTCTCAATATTAATCTCTCACCTGGTACTCCATCTCTCGAGGTGTGGCCCGCTCCACCCTGTTGCCGGGCTCTGGCGTCACGGCAACTGTTGGCGAGGCGGGGGCGGTGTGTTGTTGTGAAGGGGGCGGGCCGGGATTGATGGCCCCTCCTCTTTCTGAAAGATGGCTTCTGATTGGGCGTCCATTATGTTCATCTCTGCCTCTATGTATGCCCGACGCTCCGCCTGTAACGGAAGATCAGACACATCTTATTTCATTTTTGAATTTTACAAAGTGTATATTTATCGTAGTCACATATACACTCATTTAGATTGCAAAATATATATATATAAATTAAGGATCTGTTATGGCCACATTTACTAACAAATATTAACATAAGCTTAAAATGTGTGAAGATTTGGAAATCAATCAATTCATTGATTTCCAAAGACACATTTGGTAAAAGTTAACTGCTCTACCAAAAAAACGATATGCTATGTTTATTGTTGTAACTTTTAGTCTTGCATAATGTTATTTATTACTTTATCTTGAAGCACTTTGGGAATGCATGTTTGAATGCAATGTGCTATTTGAATAAATAAACATTTGGTATGTTTTTATATACGGGGTATATGCAGGAATCCTGAAGTCAAATGTAATACCTTTCCATACATTTTAAGACCTCATCGCCACTTGGAGTTTTAAACCGGTTACCTTGGCGACACACTTTAACCTCACATTGACTATACACAGTATTGATTGTCCTTCCTCTTATCTTCCAACCATTTGGACGCAACTTGCATTTCCCCATAACGATGTTGTTTAACAACCGGCGTAAACGGGCCTTCACGCTATCAAGCAGTGAGCGTGCGATGTCCTGTTCAGATGACGTCAAACCCAACGGGATGCCATCATAAACTCCACAGAATCACACTACACCCTACGCCATGATTACATTCAGGCAGACTGTAGAACACAACCTCTTTGGACAATTTATATACTTATTGAAAACAAGCTACTAAATGTAATACCTTGGAAAATGCCGTTTTCCAATAGCCTTAATTTTCTCTAAATTGATTTATCAACTTTTAATACTTTTTAAGACCCCGCGGACACCCTGTATAAGAGGCAATTTAGCAAAACGTTATCATCCAATATATATGTGTTAAAGATAAGTTACATGCAAAGTTTCAACACTCAACACTTCAAGGTTCAAGGCTTGTACTGGTCATACGAACATAGCTACAGATGATGAAAATCTTAGGTCACAGGCTCCTCCAACACACAATAAAACCAGAAAAAACTGTTGTTTGTTAAACCTATATACCAGCTTCAATGTGTCATAAAGGCATTGTCTCCTCATGTGTGTTTCCTTAAAGTCTCTCATCTCTCATAAGCGTTTTGCTTTATTCATGTTGGTATGCATGCCACAGACACAGTTTTTTGAGGTCCTGTATAATTGTAGTTTTCTGTGGCTGCTTCCAGCTGATGGTAGCTGCTCTACATCAAGGCCTCGTTGCCACCGGCTGCAGGAACAATCCTCTAAGTGTTCTTCTAAACAGGAAGTGAGTGGGGAGAAAGGGTGCGGCGGGAGGCAGTTCAACAAGTTCAGGAGAGGCAGAAAAGAGAGAGGGAGGGATTATATTATAAAACTGAGGAATAAAATACAGAGGGAATTAAAAGTGGAGCGTGTTTACAGAGAGAGAGCCAGAAACAATAGTGCCACGCTACAAAAGCTGAGTATGTAAAAAGAGAGAGAAGTATTTTACTCAAGAAGAAGCAAAGTTACTCTATAAAAATACTCCATTACAAGCAAAAGTCCTGCTTTAAGTACAAAAGTATTAAAAAAACGGAATGTAATGTGGGGAATAGTTTGGAATAAATAAACTACACAGAATCACACTACACACCTACGCAATGATTACATTCAGGCAGACTGTAGAATACAACCTCTTTGGACAATTTATACACTTATTGAAAACAAGTTACAAATGTAAAACCTTGGAAAATGCCGTTTAATACTTTTAATATCCTTAAAGGCGGGGTAGGTAAGTTTCAGAAACCGGCTCGAGATACCACTTTTTGTTATATTCAATGGAATGCTCTTAACATCCCGATAGCAATGAATATCTGAAGTGCTTTGACAAAAAATCCATAAAAAAATGTCATCTGTAGAAGCTGTGATACTGTAAAAAGTACAACCTGGCCTACCTGCCTGTCAGCCTTCCATCGGGGCACAAACTTATCTCGTGCCCTCATTGGTCATGTGCGCGTTCAGTGTGTGTTGGAGGAGGGGCTCTGTGAGGAAGTGGCAGATTTTCTCCGGTTGTGTATTTTCAAATTCTAGCGATCTCGAGCCGGTTTCTCAAACCTACCTACCCCACCTTTAATTTCGGCTAAATTGATTGATCAACTTGTAATACTGTTTAAGACCCCCTGTATAGCCACCAGGAAATCAAAGCTGAAAGTCACTTAACTATTATTATTTGTTTGATTGATAAGAAATATCTGGAGAGTCTATGAAGAAAGAAAACGCAGCTGTGTTCGCTCGTTTCAGATGAGACAACTTTTTAAAAAAAAATCACACACCTCATTCCTTAGAAAAGCAAGAATCTCATGTGGCCCAGGTTTAAAAAAATTCCCACGACTCCTGCACAGCATTTCCATGACCTAAACACATTCTTCTCCTTTTAACTGCAGGAAACAACTTGGTTTCCACTCCACAAAACCCAAATATAATCTACACCAATGTGTGAAACAATTCCCAAACATCACAGAAAGGAGGAGGAGGAGGGAGGAGGAGGAGGAGGAGGAGGAGGAGGACATCACATTCAAGTGGAAGTGAGACAGTAAACGTGAGAGTGACAGTTTCTCCTCTGTTTGACACCGAGGTCACAAGTTCACTCTTCCTCCCGCTCCTGTTGACCTCTAACCTCATAAACCCTAATCAGCCTGTTACACGGATCGTAGACCAGACCTTACACTCAAACACACTGACCTACACACACACTCAAACACACTGACCTACACACACACACACACACACACACAACACCACACACACACACACACTGACCTACACACACACACACACACACACACCACACACACACACACACAACACACCAACACACACACACACTCAAAACACACTGACCCACCACACAACACACACACCCACACCCACACCCACACACACACCACAACACAACACACACACACACACACCACACACCACACACACACACACACACACACACACACACACACACACACACACACTGTAAGGGAAAACTCCACATGTCGTCACTAGTTCTAAAACATCTGGGATGCCTGATGAGAAGTCCAGGACTTTTTTCCCACAACTTAAATAGTATATATGAACTCAATACTTCACACAATGAGCATGTTGTGAGTATGCAGTGTATTCACAACATGACAATATGAAGTATTCTTGACATAATGCATAGTGAATATTAAAATACACATGTACACAGCCTTGTCTGACACAATGCAGGCGGAGCTGCAGCTTGAGAAATATCTGGCAAAACAAAAGATGAATTCAATCAAGAATTTGTTGTTTTCTTCGTTTAAAACTCTTTTGTTTCGATGGTTTGAACTATATTTAGTTTATCATTTAGATCCCCCATCTAGAATCCCAGCTCCAATACTTTTCAGTTTTGTTTAAATAGTTATTGTTATTGAATAATATATTGACCATTTCAAATATGGATTTAAATCAAATACCCTTTGAATTATTAGCTGTGGTTCTTTCTAATTTGTGTTTTTGTTGACCTTGACGCTGCTGAATGCAAGGCCTTCGCAGGGCTTATTTAAAGGTCACCAACATGCTTATTTTTAAGCAATAGCATGGGTCTCAGATATATACAAATATATAAAAAACATGTCTATGAAGTGTTTTGCTCAAAATACCAACAGATCACACCCATTCTAGCCATGCCTCATATCCCTCCATTTCACTTCCTGTTTCTAAAGTGCTGATTTGGGGAATAAAGCTTTAAAAAAAACGTTTTTGATAAAAAATAAAAAGGGAGCGGTCTGAGCTCATGAGGGACCCGGCAGCTACCGTCTAAACTAAATGCTGCCGTGATGAAACGCCATATCATGGATTATCAAGGATTATGTCTGAAACAGTTTGGAGCTCAAAGGCTTTCTCTCTTGCCGGTTATACCACAAGGTGAGTTCCTTTTTACTTCCTGCTTCTTCACACACATGCTCTCCAGTACAGGTTAGCTCTGAGTGTTAGCGATGCTAATGTAAACACCGACCATATTACGTCCAAAACAGTCGGGCATTGTTTTTGATAGCAACTTTCTGATTGGGCCGGGGGTCCACATTTCAGATATGACGGCATATCGGACTCAAATCTGGATCAGCTCCGTTGTTCCCCGTTTTTAGAGATTTAGATACGGAGGAAAAGAGAGAGGGTTTTATTTTCTGACGCTGCGCGAGTTCGCCGACACACCGGGACACATATTTATGTATAAAAGACATCAAAAAGTGCATTCTGCATGATAGGTCCCCTTTAAGTTGTATCACGTTATTGCATTGATTACTATATTGCTGTAACTATTCCTTATTGCAACCATAAGTAGTTCAATATTTTCCTGCAGAAATCATTTAAGCTTTACTTTATCTCACCCACACTTTTGTTCTTTGTGAAGGAAATGGGATAATTTCTGCCAGCATCTGGACCGGATCATGTCATTAAGACTTGGACTTGTGTTGCAACCAGATATCTGCCACAAAGCCCTGCCAACAGGATGAAACTGTGTTTGTTGCCTGGCAACATCAGCTGATTGAAACACACCAGGAAGCTTTGCTGCATTCAGGGCTGCAGATGATTCACCGATGACAGACAAATCTGTATTTATACGCTCAGGTTTCTGTGAAAGCAACTCTCTGTGTCCCCTCTTCTCCATGTCTCTTCTACATCAACATGTGTCCCTCTTCTTCATGTCTCTTCTACATCAACATGTGTCCCCTCTTCTCCATGTCTCTTCTACATCAACATGTGTCCCCTCTTCTCCATGTCTCTTCTACATCAACACGTGTCCCCTCTTCTCCATGTCTCTTCTACATCAACATGTGTCCCCTCTTCTCCATGTCTCTTCTACATCAACATGTGTCCCCTCTTCTTCATGTCTCTTCTACATCAACATGTGTCCCCTCTGTGTAAAGAGACTCTGAAAGTTTCAGGAACAAAGATTCTCTCTCTTTTTGATCCATTTCTATAAAAACCTGTCTGAAAATGAGCTGATCAGATTTTGGCCACTTTATGATGTCATAACGATGTTTTGGCTTGGTAACCATTAGCCAATCAGCAACCAAGGTAACCCCCCCCACCTTATCACCTGAATCTCCTCCTAGAGCACCATTGTGTTCTTTTTAACTAAATCTCTCAGCATCAACCTTTGTCTCCCCCCTCTGGCAGCGAGAGTGATAACACAATGGGAGAGACGATGGTGACGTAACAGCAGCTCAGGGTATGGAGGAAACTACCTAAAATAACATTTTAGCAATCATAGGAACACTTTAAGCTAAAAGACTTGCACGGGAAGATTTGAAATGAGGCATCTATCCTTGATGTTGTATTAGTGGCTGTGTGTTATTGCGTAAAAAACGTATATTTGTATATAGCACTTTACAAGACCAATCCTATGTGAGGGTTTAATATTTAAATTAAAAATAATTCATTCATATTTTGGAAAATAACATATGGAATTAGAAACCAAAGACACATAGCTGATAATAGAAGGAGAAAATTGATTGATTATCGCAAAAACAAAACCTAAAATACAATCATCAATGCTACCTTTTACTCGGGCCAAAACACTTCACTTTACTGCATACCTGCTGACTATACGTCAAGTATGTATGTTTATGTATATGAGTATGTGTCTATCTATATAAGAACATGAGAATAGGTATATTTTTTTAAATCATTCCCCTGTTTCCGACCCTTAACGAATTATGAATTGAAGCAAGGGGAAGTGCCTGGAAACACTTATAAGGACATTTCCTTTGCCTAAAACACATGAAAGACCACTGTGTCAAAAAATGATCCGTATGAATGATATATCAAAGGAGAAGTGTGTGTTTACCCTCTGGAGGCTCCAGTGATGACGGGCCGTTGGGCAGGAAGCCGGTCATGGCCCACTCTATCATCTGTCGGGTCTGAGTCTCCAACCCCTCCGCATCTTCGCTCGTATCACAGGAGGGAACGGGCCGCCCCGCACGCACACTTCCCACCTACACACACAATACACACAGAGAGGGAAAGACATGGGATAAGAAGAAGGACAAATATGGAAATGATGAATGAACTTGAAGTATCAAAGGCAAGGCAAGTTTATTTATATAGCACCTTTCAACACAAGGCAATTCAAAGTGCTTTACAGAATGAAAGACATTGAAAACATGAATAACAAAGGTACATGAATTAAAGTGAGATACACACATCTGAAATGTTGAGGTCTGACTCTCAATCGTTGCTAACTTTTTAGCACAAAAGCGTTCTTTCTACTTTATTTTTTCTTACTCAAAGTACAAAATCTTTCACCGCTTGTTTATAATGTTAAAAAGGTTTGAGTGAATAACGACTCCGTACGACTCCGTAGAGAGGACAATGACCATGTGTTCTGAATCCATCCATCCATCCATCTTCTCCCGCTTATCCGTGGTCGGGTCTCGGGGGTAGCAGTTCCAGCAGAGAGCCCAAACTTCCTTTCCCCTCATCAACCAGCTCTGACTGGGGGGTCCCAAGGCGCTCCCAGGCCAGCGAAAGAGATATAATCCCTCCACCTGGTCCTAGGTCTACCTCTCGGTCTCTTCCCAGCTGGACGTGCCTGGAACACCTCCCTAGGGAGGCGCCCAGGTGGCATCCTAACTAGGTGCCCGAACCTTTCGACGCGAAGGAGGAGCGGCTCAACTCCGAGTCCCTCCCTGATGACCGAACTTCTCACCTTATCCCTAAGGGAGACGCCAGCCACCCGGCGGAGAAAACCCATCTCGGCCGCTTGTGTTCTGAATGACTTAGAAAAACAAAACTAAGCACTGCTGGATCGAGTGTATCCCACAGAAATATGAGATGTACATGTACACACATGTTCCCACTTAAAAACATCGGGCAGAGCTACAAGAAAACAACACCTCCAAAAATGCAGAGCTTGTTACATAAAAAGGAAGTAGGAGCAGTCAAATGTGAACTTTCACCCTGCACATTTCTATTTTGGTCTTTGAGATGTTCATTTGATCTATGAAGGAAACACATAAGTATAGCTACATGATTTATCTCAAACCTGACCCTGACATGCACTAAAAATGTCGTGTTTTTTACCTGCAGAGCCTCGAAAATGGCTTTCCGGTACATGGACTGTTTGTTGTAGGAGGGTTGGTGGAAGGCAGATGAGAAGGAGCTCAGAAGCATGAGCTTCTCCACACACACCTGCAAAACAAACACATCATGAGGCCCTGCAAATCCTTCACTAAGGTCATTTTGTTTGCATCGGTAACAATATGTATTTTAAGGAAAGATGTCTCATCAAGGCACGGGACTTTAGGTAAGTAAGAGGAATTAAAATAAGATTTAAAATAGGAGAAAATATGGAACTAGTATAAACTATTACTAAATAAAAAGCAGATAAATGTTAACCAGTATCATAACAAATTATTTAGGAGTATCTGACTTATGGTTTCTAATTAAGCAATAGTTCACGACAGGCCGTGGTATATGGTCATTATATCACAGTTAAGGGGCGTGATTCGGCCCGACGCGAAGCGGAGAAGTAACGGGGAAGAAACCCCGTTACTTCTCCGCTGTTTTCTTGTCCCAGTTTGCTTTTCAGCCCAACTGTATACGGTTAAATCGACCGGACTTCTTTCTGCAGATGTGAGCGTCCTTAACAACGTTCAATACGTCCTTGCTGCACATTATCCCTTACATGTTTCCATCTTAAGCTTTGTTAGTTAGTTAGTTTCGTAACGGACGTAATGTAACAGTTGTAACGGTTGTAGCTTTTCTCAGACGCGGAGGGATACTGACTTGTTGTGAAAAGTAACTACAATTCTACCCGTGATATACGCTCATTATATCACGGCTAAGAACCAATCAGATTGCTTGATTTGACTTGTCGTTTTATAAAATCACATTATAAATAAATAAATTAGATATTAGAATAAATCACACGAAAGCTTTGACTGAAAGTGTTTTCTGGTGTCTATAAAAGCATTAAATTAGAAAAGTGGAGCTCAGGGTGTTGAAGACATTAAGCTTTGGCATTTGGCATTTTAGCTATGACAAACATATTCTCTTTTTCTCTCCATGGAAGAACTTGAACCGTGATTCTACTGGGGATTAAACCCCAATATGTAATCAAATCATTGTATTCCAAGGGTTTCCTCACCACAGAGAACTTTCCGTCTCCGAACCACATGACCCAGCGAGTGCCGTCTGCAGCTCTGCTCCGGCCGCTCATCCACCAGGACACGATCCTGCCGGGCCACCAGGAGAAACCCCGCAGCTTCCCGAACACCAAGACACCGATTCCAAAACCCCGGCCGTCCTGTCAGCGCAGAACACAAGACCAGTTAAAACCAGAACTCATGATATAAGATATTATAGCTAGCATTCTCTAGTATACATAATTATAGACTCAAATCTAAAGTATGGTTTCAAAAGTAAGCCAGTGGAGACAGTGTCAACACTGCTACATACGAAAACTCTTTATCTCAATATCAATCTTTATTTAAAACAACCTCAGTTGACCAAAGTGCTGTACAGGGAATAAATACAATATCAAATAACACAATGGGAGTAAAATAATAAAACAATAATTAAAATCTTATTAAAAAGCACAATAACTAACGTATAAAAACACATACAAATGTAAAGATGTTATGTTCAACTAGTATTAAAATGTACACTGAATGTTAGAGTCTGTTTAATAAAATAAAGGAAAGGTTTATTTCAAAGCTTGTTTGGAAAATGCATTATAAAAGCCTGACATGTTATTAAGAACCCAGACTAAAAGGTTTTGCCATTTTCGACATTGTTAAAAATATTTATTTAGTATTTGTTTCAGAACAAACACAAAGTGGATATTTATTTATTTATTTATAGAAGGACCATGCATACAAAAACATTCATCTCAGCAAAGAGAAGAGATGCAATGTGCCGGATTATAGCTAATAGCTCATTTCCATCTGTGGTCCTCATTAACCCATAAGAACCCGGACCCATTTCAACATTTGGGAAAATTAAGGGGAACATAACTTAGACTAAATAGAACACCTAGAAACACATTTCAGACAAGAACCCCCCCTTGTGTCAAATATCTGAAATGTGACTTATATGTCAAATTGGGCTTTAATGGTAAAATAACTCTTATTTATAACTTAATTAATGAGGATGATTTTTTGGTTTAAATTTGTTTGAACATTCTTTGAATTGAAGAATAAAGAATATATGAACTCAATATAATTGAATGATAAATTAACTGAGCAGATCACAATCATATTTCTGATTGTGCATGTGTCACTGTGAAAGTTTAGGGTTAAAGTCCCGCTGTGACACAGCGATATTTGTCTCATATCAATTTGATCAACAAATGTTTCCACAACAGGTTCAATGTAATAAAGGACATGTAAGCATTTTAATTCTAAAATGGCTTGAATTGTACCTTTAGCAACAAAAAAAAGCTTTTGAAAAGTAGCAAGTTCGGTCACATATGTTAGCCTGGCACATCTTGGACATGTTGTCATGGGAACACAAAATCACATGACCTGGCCCAGGACCCAGCAGACTGTTCAGGTTGTGTCACTGAGAGACTTCATGAGATAAAATAAAGGCAAAAGCTGTATAAGGAACTTTCCAGAACATTTAAATGTCACGCGACACCCGTGTCACGGTGGGTCCTTATGGGTTAAGCACGATCTCATACAAAGTGTTGAATCTACCATTTCTCAGTCTTGAACGTTTTCAATGTCTTCACAGTTGATTTGAGCACACCTTAAAAGCAATGTTATAAAAAGGGTTTTATGTGAATCACTCTTATTTTAATCTTTGTTTATCGTGTGTTAAGTTGCACATGTTTTCCTTCTGATGACCTCGTGTATTGTTGCTGCCTCTGGGTTTTATTGTGTTTAAACCACTTTGTTAATATTGTTTTAAAGAAGTGATATACAATTTCAAGATGTATAATTATGCTGTTATCAATTAAAGTCAAGCAGTGAAAAAAATGTATTTCTATGAAACGATTTATTTTCTTCTTGTGTGCACATGATAACAACTTGACGGCACTAATTCATACATTTTATTTTAAATTAAATATTGTGGGACACGAAGGTTTAGACATTTTTATTTTGTATCCAGCTAACTCTTATGAATTTATATTATTGTAACATGTTCATATGCATCTTATATTATTGTAACATGTTCATATGCATCTTATATTATTGTAACATGTTCATATGCATCTTATATTGTTGTAATAGGTTCATATGTTCCATGTCCTAATTGGGGACGTACAGTATTTAGTTTAAAAAGTCCTGTATGAATATTTCTCAATATTAATCTCTCACCTGGTACTCCATCTCTCGAGGTGTGGCCCGCTCCACCCTGTTGCCGGGCTCTGGCGTCACGGCAACTGTTGGCGAGGCGGGGGCGGTGTGTTGTTGTGAAGGGGGCGGGGCCGGGATTGATGGCCCCTCCTCTTTCTGAAAGATGGCTTCTGATTGGGCGTCCATTATGTTCATCTCTGCCTCTATGTATGCCCGACGCTCCGCCTGTAACGGAAGATCAGACACATCTTATTTCATTTTTGAATTTTACAAAGTGTATATTTATCGTAGTCACATATACACTCATTTAGATTGCAAAATATATATATATATAAATTAAGGATCTGTTATGGCCACATTTACTAACAAATATTAACATAAGCTTAAAATGTGTGAAGATTTGGAAATCAATCAATTCATTGATTTCCAAAGACACATTTGGTAAAAGTTAACTGCTCTACCAAAAAACGATATGCTATGTTTATTGTTGTAACTTTTAGTCTTGCATAATGTTATTTATTACTTTATCTTGAAGCACTTTGGGAATGCATGTTTGAATGCAATGTGCTATTTGAATAAATAAACATTTGGTATGTTTTTATATACGGGGTATATGCAGGAATCCTGAAGTCAAATGTAATACCTTTCCATACATTTTAAGACCTCATCGCCACTTGGAGTTTTAACCGGTTACCTTGGCGACACACTTTACCTCACATTGACTATACACAGTATTGATTGTCCTTCCTCCTTATCTTCCAACCATTTGGACGCAACTTGCATTTCCCCATAACGATGTTGTTTAACAACCGGCGTAAACGGGCCTTCACGCTATCAAGCAGTGAGCGTGCGATGTCCTGTTCAGATGACGTCAAACCCAACGGGATGCCATCAATAAACTCCACAGAATCACACTACACACCTACGCCATGATTACATTCAGGCAGACTGTAGAACACAACCTCTTTGGACAATTTATATACTTATTGAAAACAAGCTACTAAATGTAATACCTTGGAAAATGCCGTTTTCCAATAGCCTTAATTTTCTCTAAATTGATTTATCAACTTTTAATACTTTTTAAGACCCCGCGGACACCCTGTATAAGAGGCAATTTAGCAAAACGTTATCATCCAATATATATGTGTTAAAGATAAGTTACATGCAAAGTTTCAACACTCAACACTTCAAGGTTCAAGGCTTGTACTGGTCATACGAACATAGCTACAGATGATGAAAATCTTAGGTCACAGGCTCCTCCAACACACAATAAAACAGAAAAAACTGTTGTTTGTTAAACCTATTATACCAGCTTCAATGTGTCATAAAGGCATTGTCTCCTCATGTGTGTTTCCTTAAAGTCTCTCATCTCTCATAAGCGTTTTGCTTTATTCATGTTGGTATGCATGCACAGACACAGTTTTTTGAGGTCCTGTATAATTGTAGTTTTCTGTGGCTGCTTCCAGCTGATGGTAGCTGCTCTACATCAAGGCCTCGTTGCCACCGGCTGCAGGAACAATCCTCTAAGTGTTCTTCTAAACAGGAAGTGAGTGGGGAGAAAGGGTGCGGCGGGAGGCAGTTCAACAAGTTCAGGAGAGGCAGAAAAGAGAGAGGGAGGGATTATATTATAAAACTGAGGAATAAAATACAGAGGGAATTAAAAGTGGAGCGTGTTTACAGAGAGAGAAGCCAGAAACAATAGTGCCACGCTACAAAAGCTGAGTATGTAAAAAGAGAGAGAAGTATTTTACTCAAGAAGAAGCAAAGTTACTCTATAAAAATACTCCATTACAAGCAAAAGTCCTGCTTTAAGTACAAAAGTATTAAAAAAACGGAATGTAATGTGGGGAATAGTTTGGAATAAATAAACTACACAGAATCACACTACACACCTACGCAATGATTACATTCAGGCAGACTGTAGAATACAACCTCTTTGGACAATTTATACACTTATTGAAAACAAGTTACAAAATGTAAAACCTTGGAAAATGCCGTTTAATACTTTTTAATATCCTTAAAGGCGGGGTAGGTAAGTTTCAGAAACCGGCTCGAGATACACTTTTTGTTATATTCAATGGAATGCTCTTAACATCCCGATAGCAATGAATATCTGAAGTGCTTTGACAAAAAATCCATAAAAAAATGTCATCTGTAGAAGCTGTGATACTGTAAAAAGTACAACCTGGCCTACCTGCCTGTCAGCCTTCCATCGGGGCACAAACTTATCTCGTGCCCTCATTGGTCATGTGCGCGTTCGTGTGTGTTGGAGGAGGGGCTCTGTGAGGAAGTGGCAGATTTTCTCCGGTTGTGTATTTTCAAATTCTAGCGATCTCGAGCCGGTTTCTCAAACCTACCTACCCCACCTTTAATTTCGGCTAAATTGATTGATCAACTTGTAATACTGTTTAAGACCCCCTGTATAGCCACCAGGAATCAAAGCTGAAAGTCACTTAACTATTATTATTTGTTTGATTGATAAGAAATATCTGGAGAGTCTATGAAGAAAGAAAACAGCAGCTGTGTTCGCTCGGTTTCAGATGAGACAACTTTTTAAAAAAAAATCACAACCTCATTCCTTAGAAAGCAAGAATCTCATGTGGCCCAGGTTTAAAAAATCCCACGACTCCTGCACAGCATTTCCATGACCTAAACACATTCTTCTCCTTTTAACTGCAGGAAACAACTTGGTTTCCACTCCACAAAACCCAAATATAATCTAACACCAATGTGTGAAACAATTCCCAAACATCACAGAAAGGAGGAGGAGGAGGAGGAGGAGGAGGAGGAGGAGGAGGAGGAGGACATCAATTCAAGTGGAAGTGAGACAGTAAACGTGAGAGTGACAGTTTCTCCTCTGTTTGACACCGAGGTCACAAGTTCACTCTTCCTCCCGCTCCTGTTGACCTCTAACCTCATAAAACCCTAATCAGCCTGTTACACGGATCGTAGACAGACCTTACACTCAAACACACTGACCTACACACACACTCAAACACACTGACCTACACACACACACACACACACACACACACACACACACACACACACACTGACCTACACACACACACACACACACACACACACACACACACACACACACACACACACACACACACACACACTCAAACACACTGACCCACACACACACACACACCCACACCCACACCCACACACACACACACACACACACACACACACACACACACACACACACACACACACACACACACACACACACACACACACACACACACACTGTAAGGGAAACTCCACATGTCGTCACTAGTTTCTAAAACATCTGGGATGCCTGATGAGAAGTCAGGACTTTTTTCCCACAACTTAAATAGTATATATGAACTCAATACTTCACACAATGAGCATGTTGTGAGTATGCAGTGTATTCACAACATGACAATATGAAGTATTCTTGACATAATGCATAGTGAATATTAAAATACACATGTACACAGCCTTGTCTGACACAATGCAGGCGGAGCTGCAGCTTGAGAAATATCTGGCAAAACAAAAAGATGAATTCAATCAAGAATTTGTTGTTTTTCTTCGTTTAAAACTCTTTTGTTTCGATGGTTTGAACTATATTTAGTTTATCATTTAGATCCCCCATCTAGAATCCCAGCTCCAATACTTTTTCAGTTTTGTTTTAAATAGTTATTGTTATTGAATAATATATTGACCATTTCAAATATGGATTTAAATCAAAATACCTTTGAATTTATTAGCTGTGTGTTTCTTTCTAATTTGTGTTTTTGTTGACCTTGACGCTGCTGAATGCAAGGCCTTCGCAGGGCTTATTTAAAGGTCACCAACATGCTATTTTTAAGCAATAGCATGGGTCTCAGATATATACAAATATATAAAAAACATGTCTATGAAGTGTTTTGCTCAAAATACCAAACAGATCACCCATTCTAGCCATGCCTCATATCCCTCCATTTCACTTCCTGTTTCTAAAGTGCTGATTTGGGGAATAAAGCTTTAAAAAAAACGTTTTTGATAAAAAATAAAAAGGGAGCGGTCTGAGCTCATGAGGGACCCGGCAGCTACCGTCTAAACTAAATGCTGCCGTGATGAAACGCCATATCATGGATTATCAAGGATTATGTCTGAAACAGTTTGGAGCTCAAAGGCTTTCTCTCTTGCCGGTTATACCACAAGGTGAGTTCCTTTTTACTTCCTGCTTCTTCACACACATGCTCTCCAGTACAGGTTAGCTCTGAGTGTTAGCGATGCTAATGTAAACACCGACCATATTACGTCCAAAACAGTCGGGCATTGTTTTTGATAGCAACTTTCTGATTGGGCCGGGGGTCCACATTTCAGATATGACGGCATATCGGACTCAAATCTGGATCAGCTCCGTTGTTCCCCGTTTTTAGAGATTTAGATACGGAGGAAAAGAGAGAGGGTTTTATTTTCTGACGCTGCGCGAGTTCGCCGACACACCGGGACACATATTTATGTATAAAAGACATCAAAAAGTGCATTCTGCATGATAGGTCCCCTTTAAGTTGTATCACGTTATTGCATTGATTACTATATTGCTGTAACTATTCCTTATTGCAACCATAAGTAGTTCAATATTTTCCTGCAGAAATCATTTAAGCTTTACTTTATCTCACCCACACTTTTGTTCTTGTTGTGAAGGAAATGGGATAATTTCTGCCAGCATCTGGACCGGATCATGTCATTAAGACTTGGACTTGTGTTGCAACCAGATATCTGCCACAAAGCCCTGCCAACAGGATGAAACTGTGTTTGTTGCCTGGCAACATCAGCTGATTGAAACACACCAGGAAGCTTTGCTGCATTCAGGGCTGCAGATGATTCACCGATGACAGACAAATCTGTATTTATACGCTCAGGTTTCTGTGAAAGCAACTCTCTGAGGGTCAGCTTCATGCTTTCGAAGAGGGGAACCAAAAAACAGAACCGCATCCATTACTTATATCTGATTATATTTATACTGCTGAAAATAGAGCGTGTGAAAAACACCATTTGAAATGCAGAAAAAGTGTCTATTACGAACTGTAGGTTTTTGAGTCTTTTTGAAATTGCTAAAAGATGTCCTGTTTAATATTCTCAGTCTGAGATATTCCCTGAGTACTCTGTAAATTCAGCTGGAGAACGAATGAGATTTAACCTACTAACCTACAAAAAAAGTACAGAAACGAGGCCACTTGACAGCATTTTAACTGAAAGATGTTCACTCTGCAGCCCCGCACACAAGGCTACAACTCTTATGTCACAATGCTGAAGGTTTTCTGGGTTGAACAGAACATCTTCTCCCAAGGTTAAATTCTATAACATGTTTTTTATTAATGCTATGTTTGCTACCTGTTGATACTATTTAGCGGCTAAATACAGGCTGCTGTGGTGTGGGTAATACGTCTCAGATATAATATGTAACAACAATTGATTTGCAATAAATAAAGATTGTGATTCACACATATCAACAAAAGTGCACACAGGGAAAAAGTCAGACATACTGTAATTAGGTGTAACATCAAATATCAACAGTATTAGCACACACGAAGGTTTGCTGCCAACTTGAATCAAGTGTCTTTGATAAAGACTGACAAAATCAAATAGACATAACGCCAAAAACTACGGGGAAACAATGCTACAAACTTCTGTCAAGTCCATAGCATAAAAATGTAACGTATTCTAGTACTGACTTAACGACACTCAAACCAACCAGCGTTTTAAATATTAGTATCACAAAACTGAGCTATTTTTCTGCAATAATCCAAAATCCATTAGAAAATCTCATTGCCTTTTGATTAAAGGAATCAGAGCAATGCTAACTTCCAGGTTGGCTTACGAAAGCACATCATCATTACATCACTCTATATGCAAATGCGCTATACTGTTAGTTGCAAATCGATTGCTGGTATGTTGGCCCATTCCTCCATGCAGATCTCCTCTAGAGCAGTGATGTTTTGGGGCTGTCGCTGGGCAACACAGACTTTCAACTCCCTCCAAAGATTTTCTATGGGGTTGAGATCTGGAGACTGGCTAGGCCACTCCAGGACCTTGAAATGCTTCTTACGAAGCCACTCCTTTGTTGCCCGGGCGGTGTGTTTGGGATCATTGTCATGCTGAAAGACCCAGCCACGTTTCATCTTCAATGCCCTTGCTGATGGAAGGAGGTTGTCACTCAAAATCTCACGATACATGGCCCCATTCATTCTTTCCTTTCCACGGATCAGTCGTCCTGGTCCCTTTGTAGAAAAACAGCCCCAAAGCATGATGTTTCCACCCCCATGTTTCACAGTAGGTGTTCTTTGGATGCAACTCAGCATTCTTTCTCCTCCAAACATGTCTAGTTGAGTTTTTACCAAAAAGTTCTATTTTGGTTTCATCTGACCATATGACATTCTCCCAATCCTCTTCTGGATCATCTAAATGCTCTCTAGCAGACTTCAGACGGGCCTGGACATGTACTGGCTTAAGCAGGGGGACACGTCTGGCACTGCAGGATTTGAGTCCCTGGCGGCGTAGTGTGTTACTGATGGTAGCCTTTGTTACTTTGGTCCCAGCTCTCTGCAGGTCATTGACTAGGTCCACCCGTGTGGTTCTGGGATGTTTGCTCATGGTTCTTGTGATCATTTTGACCCCACGGGGTGAGATCTGGCATGGAACCCCAGATCGAGGGAGATTATCAGTGGTCTTGTATGTCTTCCATTTTCTAATAATTGCTCCCACAGCTGATTTCTTTACCCCAAGCTGCTTACCTATTGCAGATTCAGTCTTCCCAGCCTGGTGCAGGTCTACAATTTTGCACAATTGGTGGCTGACTAAATACTTTTTTGCCCCACTGTATATCTGTGGCGCAAATAAAATCAGTGGGTATTAACGGCAACTAGTACCACACAAGAGCTAAAAAGCAGATGTTGTGCCGGCATAAGATTGAATGAGACATACAGAGGCATATTAGGATGTTTTGTTGGACGAAATAGATAAGAAAATATGGTAAAAATAAAAAGAGATGTATTGAACATCTTGGTGTTGTAACAGAAAATCAAAGCCTGCAGGAATAAAACAGCGGCATGTGAGGGACAAATGAACACAGCATGGGGCAAAGAGAGGGAGAGAGGTTGTAATGTTGTGAGTTACGACTTTGAACTCCTCGCCCTGACCAGTGTTTTCACTCTTAGCGCCGCCCCCTTTACCTCTGACCCCTCACCCTCACAAATGAGCCATTTCTTGAAACCACTCCCCCCTTTACGAGCGTGACTGACCCAGACCTGGGGATGAACCCGACATTGCTCCACACACACACACACACACACACACACACACACACACACACACACACACACACACACACACACACACACACACACACACACACACACACACACACACACACACACACACACACACACACACACACACACACACACACACACACACACACACACACACACACACACACACACACACACACACACACACACACACACACACACACACACACACACACACACACACACACACACACACACACACACACACAAAGAGCGCAGTTAAGACCCTCTTTCTTTTTCAATAGACAACAAGTCACTGCTCTTTCATTAGCATCGATCGTAGCCGTGGGACACGTTAAAGGAATACAATCAGTGGATTTCCATAACGCTCTCTGGGGATCTTTTATAATTAAATGGACCGAACAACATCCCTCTGAGGATTTTTTTGAGAACAAGACGAACATGTTAAGCCTGAATTTTGTGTAATGATTTGGTGTCATTTCTAATCATAAGCAGTAAGCCATTTTATGCCTCTCAGTTGGGAGTATTTCAAACTGGCAATTACATAATGTGATGTGAACATGTGTCTTTTTTAAGGACACAACCAAGCCTGATGACACTGCTGTAACAATTGTTGTTTCCATGTATTAACATATTTGGAAACCTTTTTCTTGAACCGACAAACAAGTAACAGAAAAAAACCTGGCTTAAGATCGATACTTACTCGGATGTTAACCCTGCAGCTAAATACATAAGGGGCTTGGTGATGTTTTACAATTGTTAACACCACTTTCGATCGTTAGTGATTAAGCTAAACACACAAACAAAAAAGCCAATAGACACAAATGGCCTCTTGTCCTAATGTAAACAATGCAGCTAAATAATTAAGCTGTTTTGTGTTGAGCTTCCACAGACTGCTAGAGCTATAAAAAAACATGCATTGATGAATTCCCTCTATAAATATTTTTCTTGCAAATAACTGAAGATTGTTAATTAGTGGGACTCTCAAGTGGTCTTCTGTTGAAGCAGTCACAGCTGGTAAACACACTTGGTGAAGAGGTGTCACAAGTGGAAGTTGTTTTGATTTGTCACGAGCCAAACAGCTTGGAAACTATTGCCCACCTACTCTGTGTGTGCTGTACATTGCTACATGCAATGAAATTTGAAATAAAACAATTGTGAATTCGGCCTTCGGACGTTTTGAGTTGTTAGCCGATATATTTGGGCATGGCATTTTGTCACAGCGGTGTTAGATGGTTTCAATTGCACGTCTTTGGTGCCAGTGGAAAAGTGGGAGACACTTTTCACTTCTTTTATCTGAGCTACAATCTTCCACCAAACAAACAAACAGAAAGTAAGCAAATGTAACCTCCTCGGGTCAGTCCAATTATACTTTTTTTCAGATGTTTCACAACGTAATTTAACACCAGACATATAACAACCTTGCCATGAAAATAAATTATTGATTGTAGAAACATATTGCAATACTTCCTCTTTTAAAAAACAACATCACCTCACACACTCAATTTCATTCTCTGCTTCACATAAAATAAAAAAATAAACTTACAGGCCGGACATGGTAGCTCTGCAGCCCTTCCTCCCTAGCTCTCTTTCTCTCAGTCATTTTCTTCGTCTGTCTCTCTTTCTCTCACATCCTCCTACTCTTCCTCTGTGTGTGTGTGTCTCCTCCGCTAAACTCACCCTCCAGCTTTCTTCACCCTCTCCCTCTCAGCTGATTGGCCACAGCAGTGAAGTGTGTGATTTACTGGCTCCTTCACCTAACAGATGTTTAGGTGAGCTTCAACACACACACACACACACACACACACACACACACACACACACACACACACACACACACACACACACACACACACACACACACACACACACCACACACAACACACACACACACACACCACACACACACAACACACACACACACACACACACACACACACACACACACACACACACACACACACACACACGGTAGCCTCGGGGGTTTAAGGGTAATGATGACACACACACAAATCCAGGCTAATGTTTACATGTGTGTGTCAAAGGGGTGTGTATGGGCACTGAGGTCAAAGGTTATGTAAGCCTCAGAGTTGACAAGGCGATAGGATGTGTTGGGGTCAAGACCTCGCATACACACACACAGGCGTGCATACAAAGAGGTACACACTACTGTCCCGTGAGATAGTTTAGAGTAACAGAAAGAAACTAAAGATGACTGAGTGTATATTAGTATTGAAGGATAACCGTGATACTTTAAAATGAAATAATGATAATGTTCAGGGTCATATCAGTATGTAGTGTCTCTACATGTCTCCATGCTCTAATGTTCAAACAGCTCTTTCTTTGTCTCATACTGCCTGTGCTGCAGCACCTCTTTTCACCCTCTGTCTGAAACCAGAGCCCAGTCTGCTCTGATTGGTTAGCTGTTCAGCTCTGTTGTGATTGGTCAACCACTTAGAGATGCCCCGCCCCTTAGCCTATCACATACAATGTGTTGGAGCGGTAGCCAATAGAAACGTGATGTCACTATGTCACACTGAGGCGTTTCAGGAAGGGGGATTTTAGCCTTTGCAGACATTTACATGCACAAAAACCGATATAACAGGAAATGGAAAACCCATATAAGTTAATAGAGCCCCTTTAACAAGGATACAAAAGATGTATTTTGGTGAAAAACACTCAATGTAATCATATTTGTTAAAGGGTCCGTTGCTAGTGATTCTTTGGTTTGTCATTCATCAGATCTAATGTAAGAAACATTCAGAGATTTTTGTCAGAGACTAACACTGCGGTTCTGCACTTTACGACGTGTGGTTAGAGGTGAAAACAAGGTCACAGATGAGTGTGTGTGTGTGTGTGTGTGTGTGTGTGTGTGTGTGTGTGTGTGTGTGTATGTGTGTGTGTCTTGCTAAATTAAATCAGTGCAAAATTAGGTTAAGTCAGTGTTGTTCTTTGTGAGGGAGAAATAAAAGACCCCCCTAATATACCCACTGCACCCTCAGTACTCCCCAACATATATTCTTGGCTGTAACTTAAGACCAGAAGCGCAAAGATGCCAGATCTTTTTTTAAATCCCAAAATTGGAGAAGGCTTTACAGAGGTGAGCAGATTTGCTTCAGGCAGCGGAGAGATGGGATGCTGATGTTAACAGCTGGCTGCAATTCAACTGACGGAGCAAACACACACACTCAGGCACAAACCTGGAGCTGGTTAACCTCTGTCACTGAATCTACCACACACACACACACACACACACACACACACACACACACACACACACACACACACACACACACACACACACACACACACACACACACACACACACACACACACACACACACACACACACACACACACACACACACACACACACACACACACACACACACACACACACACACACACACACACACACACACACACACACACACACACACACACACACACACACACACACACACACACACACACACACACACACACACACACACACACACACACACATCGTATGTACTTCAATAAGCCCTCATAACTTGTGAGAAGCTGTTGTTGACGATGAATCAAAGAAAAATACAAGTATACTGTCCATGTTTAATAAACTCAAGGCTGAGCAGTAATGGGTTTACTAATCCGGACACTATAGTGATAACTAAACTGCCTTTGTGTTCATTAAGATAATATGTATGACCATCCAACAAGGAAGGAAGGAAGGAAACTGCAGTGTCTCTTCCTCTCACACACTCATAACCTACTTCACACACTCCTTCATATCAATGTGTTCAAGCCAGCACTGCCTGTCAATCAACCTGAATGACTTTCTCTCTCATGACCACACACACATCCTGTCTCTCTCACTCGTTTCACTTTCACGATTTTCTTCACACACACACTTTCTTGCATCTCCAGATATGAACTCAAACTCATTCAATGTCCATGTTAACATGTTACAGCACAGTAGTGTATTGCAATATCAATGACATTATAGTATACATAAGTGTATAAATAGTACAAAACATCTCCGGGAATTAATTTGTATGATCCCCTCTTTCTTTTTATTGGAGTAAAAAGAACATTTAACACAAAAAAAAACAAGATATAACACATTTTTTAAAGATATCACCCAATACGAAGCATCTGTTGTAAATCCCTGTTATTTGACCTATACTGCATTTTGGATGTTTAACAATATGCAGCTATGGATCCAACCGAAAAGCTAGTCAGTGAGGTAAACAAAGATATTAACATGTAGCCTCCATCATCCTTTTCAATCAAGCCCAGTTTATTATGATGTAGGTGTTAACTTGAGGCGTTTCATTCTTATTTGGCTTCCAGGAACAAAAAAAGCCTCCTTGTTCCTGTCGTATTAAGTGACAGAGACATGTTTCTTTCCCACCTCCATCTTCCAGCGGCTCAGTAACTCTTCTTTCTGTCTCCTGCTGATGTAGTACGGATCTCCAGCCTGGAAAGTCACTCTGGGGACCGGCCTCCTCCGCAGCCTGCCAGCCTCAACCTGCACACACACACGCACACACACACACACACGTACGTACGCACGCACGCACACACACACACACACACAAAACACTTGTTATATGCATTCTTTTAATTCAGCTTGTACTATAATATAATAATCTTTTTTTTTTGTAAGCAAAGTCGTTTTCTTACCTCTCCGGGGGAGTCGCAGTTTCTGTCGTCTGGCTCGTCTGCAGGAGGAGGAACTATACAGGAAATGGCCCATTTGTACAGATTTAACAAGAGGTTTAATGAGGAGTCATGGTTTTCATCACTTTGCCCCGGCATCCATATTTAAAGTCGAAAATGCCCTCAATCTGGAAGTTATTTACACTATTAAAATGTCACGTAAAGTCCTCTTGAAGACATTACTTCGTATAAAGAAGACACTTCATGTTTGTAACTTTTCATATATCCTTAGCTGTTGAAAAAAAATGGACATCTTGATTACTGCATAAACGGGCAAAGCCATATTATTTTAGGAATGATATGACTTTGTATTAAATCTATACCCTTATTCTTCTGGGTTTGCTCTAGTTTCCGACGCCCGCGCTTCTTGCGAGGCGAGGGGGAGGGCGCAGAGTCCTCAGGCGGGGTGGGGGGTGCGTTTGCACAGGGGTCAGAGGTCGCCATCTCCTGGGAAACAGACGGAGCACAGTCTAGGTCTGAGAAAACTGCTGCTGGCCCTCGTCTGGACTCATCAAAGGAATAATAACCACACACACACACACATTTACAGGCCTTACACACACATAAAACTCGTGCAAACACACCGAATCAAAGAGCTACTGCAGTACAAGCGCATACCTACTGTAATAGTCTGCCCTTGTTAGTACAATGCAGAGCAGGTACGCCCAGCAGCTCCCATTAACACACACACACAGACACACACTCTTATGAGATGAGATGGGGAGTGTAGTTATCAGGGCTAATGATTCACGAGGGAGAAACTCTTAAATTATCCTGAAATTAAATATAAAGTTAATTCATCTTAGAAATAATAATCTTTGAAAATCTAAAAAAGCTTTTAAGATGTCGTACTTTTCAAACAGAAATGTTGTTTGACTATGCACTCTAACAATCTCCCGTCTCTAATTCAATGGTGTATCCATTAGCTCGCTAGCTTTCATGATGCTAAACTCTGATCGTGTGTCCGCTCTGAAAGGCCAGCAGGATTTTCTTCCGTGTGTCGATGACAGATTTTATTGATGTAATAGAAAGCGCAGAGCCGGGATGAAAGTCAAGCTCAAAGGCTGCGCTAACGGTAGCTGCGCTAACAAGCCACAAAGGCTGTAATGAGGCAGGTGAGAGGCCTGTAAAAAGGCAGAGAACACAAAATGTGACGAAAAAGGGCCTCGGGATAAGCTTAACGACACCAACACTACGCTTTTAACACTGTGTTGTTAAACAGGCGCAACATTTAGATACATATGCGGATGTTTTTAGTCCCAACACACAGCACTGGATACAAACGTATATTTGTACTGACGTTGTGCCCTTTGTTCAATAGTTGCAAATAGCCATGTGCATGTATAAGGCCATTTGTTTTGCTACTGAATCAACCAATGTAATGAACGCAGGGTAACCTCTTAAATACAGCTGTGTTTTAATGTCTAAAGTCTGCATATTGGGCGACGTGGCTGCGAGGGAGTGCGGTCGTCTTTCAACCAGAAGGTTGTGGGTTCGATCCCAGCCCGTGCAGTCAACGTGTCGATGTATCCTTGGGCAAGATACTTTAACCTTGAGTTTTCTCCCGATGGCCAACAGTGTGTGAATGTTAGGTCCTAGAGTGAGATACACTGCTCTGTATGAATGGGTGAACGACATGTAGTCTGTAAAGCGCTTTGAGGGGTCTTAAAGACTGGATAAAGCGCTATATAAGTACAGTCCGTTGACCTTTAGCTGTGTGTTTTTAACGAACACCTCTGCACTTTTTTACAGCGATTGCAGTAGATACTATAGGTCTCCTTAACTTGTGTTTTAACGGTGTAAAAATGTATACATAATAAATAGCGGAGAAGCTGCAAGTGTGAAAAGATGTTGGGAGGCGTGTGGCGCAGTGGAATAGTGTGTTGGTGTTGGGATCAGGGGGGCACAGGTTCAAACCCCACTGCAGTCAGCATGTCGTTGTGTCCCTGAAGACACTTCACCCCAAAGTGCTCCTGTGGGGATTGTCCACAGTATTGAGTAAGTAAGTCGCTTCGGATAAAAGCGTCTAAATAAGTGACATTTGATGTTGGGACAAAAGTTTGAAAAAAGAAGAGTGACTTGATTGGAAAGACAAAAAAGACATTTCTGTTTATAGCATTTCATCCATACATCTTAATAATTGCAGGAAACATAAAATACAGAAAACATTCGAGCAAAATTAATAAAAGCAGTAAGCAACTAAATTCAACAATGTAAGCAAAGTTGTTGAAATCAGTGTAAACTTGCGATGTAAAAAACAACCAGTAGCTTTGAAAATATATACATTATCGACACATAAATAATAAATTAGCTCACGTGGTTTAAAAACTGTGTACACAAAACAAAAATAATGGTATGGATTTACCAAGATGAATGTTTATTTATCATTAATTAAAAATGAGTGCACCAGTTTGAATATCTTCGATGAGAAGCACACGGTCTTAATATGAATTGGTTAAACCTCCTAAATGAACTTAAAGCTGCATTAAGCAATGAATTACCATTACAGTACGATGGACATAAAGGACTCTGGACTCTTAGCTAACTTTTTAAGCAAACAACTGACTACTTACACATTCAGCAGAAACAGAGGAATCTGGACTCGCAGTCATCTTTTTGGCCACATGTTGAATGTAAATTCAATTCAGCTCCTGAGAGAAATATCTCGATGTCATTGGATTTTCTAAATGCGCGACGTTTCTTCAGCCACTTCACCTTTCCGCCATTTTACGCTGAACAGGAAGTGTACAACTGGCTTTTGTGTGAGTCAATTGTTCACTTCCTGTAGTGAGGTTCATGCAATTTGTCAGGTTTCACTTAGGCCTGTGAACTAAAAGTATTACTTTGATGAGTCTGCACGCTGCAGACGGCACGTTACAGAAAGCCATTCGATTCAGTCTCGCTATAGAAGGTATTGCTTAATGCAGCTTTAGTTGAATAGACAGAATTGAAAGATTAACATACATACAAGTAGTCGATTAGCACACACATTGCTTCCTGCATTTACACCGTCTTTGTGTTGTCTTTCACCTTTAAAAGCACTTCCCCTTTTCTCAGCATCCACCCTTGATCTTAAATGACAGACAGTGGAAAGTACCTGACTCTACTCACTAACCTGATGTGTGTTCAAAATAAAGGGGGCAGTTTTTTTTGGTTGGATGAAACTTTGATGATACTCAAGGGGAGGCAGAAGAGGGAGCAGGATGTGTCGAACAATAAAACAATAGTGCACTAGAAATAGGCCAAATAAGCACACTAACCTCTAACAGCAAATTATAATGCATGCAAGGCCAACATGTTTTGTAGCTGTTTTCAAAATCTGTCTGACAGGTGGAGGATACACATATGTTCTTGATATAGTAGTTAAAGTCACGGTAGACATACATTTTTTTCCGATTATGTTTTGGATGCTACATGACGTCTAAACTTTACGTGTGTAAGCTTTGCTCTGATTTGCATTAAGTTGGACAGAAATAAAATGATTTTCTTTTATTTGTTTTTGCGAGTCAACTCTAGTTCTTTCTAAGTCATGTTGCCAAAGTAGCTATCCCTTGTTTCTAGATTAACTACATTTTCAAGCTATCTAATAATGAAGTTATT